>NC_056736.1:390009278-390209278 GCF_019279795.1 Protopterus annectens
CCATGGCTCTAGCACCAGTTATCCATTTCTATGAGACCTTTCTGGAGGATGTCTGTGTCTGATGGAGTGTCAATTATGGTGCCCATTTTGCAGTCATCTGCAAATTTTGTCAGCCACAATCCCCCTATGTTTGCCTGCACTTCAGAAAAATAAATGCCGAACAAGAGGGGCCCAGGACTGAGCCCTGTGGGACACCGCTCGTGACCGGCTTAGAGTCTGACATGGCACCAGCAACTCTAACCCTGTGTGTTCTGTCCTTGAGCCAGTTTGCAACCCATCTTGTGACATATGGGTTTACATCTAAGCTGGTGAGCTTTTTATGATGCCCGAGTGGGGTATTGTGTCGAATGCTTTTGCTAGGTCAAGGTAGGCTGTGTGAACTGCCTTACCCTCATCAATGGCCTTAGTGACTGTTTCAAAAAAGTCAACCAAGTTCAAGAGGCAGGATCTGCCCTTGACAAAGCCAAATTGGGTAGGATCCAGTGTCTGTAGGTCCCCAATGTCTTTATTTATGAGTTCCATTATGATCCTCTCCATAGCTTTGCAGACAAGGCTCGTCAAGCTTATGGGGCGGTAATTTCCAGGGTCCGTAGAAGCACCGCCTTTGTGGAGTGGGACCACAGTTGCCGACGCCATTCTTTTGGGCACGATCCTGTAGTAAGGCTAAGATTAAACAGCAGCCTTATGTGTGGGTTTAGTTCCTCATTGAGTTCGGTAGCACACAGCCGGGGACACCGTCCGGTCCCATTGATGCTGTGTTTTTGCTTTAGAGAGAGCAGCTCTCACCTGGGCATCTGAGATGTTTGGGAGGCTAGACTCTGGTGGGATAGATATTTCTTCTTTGGGGAGGAGAGGAGAAATTTGCACTGAACCTGTCTGCCAGTATGTTGGCAATGTCTGTGGGTTCAGTGATTTTTATCATTTTGGACTAATTCTGAGCATATCTGGGAGTTTCCACCCAGGTTTCTAACATAGCTAAAGAAGGCTTTATGATTGTCTTTTGTGTCATTAGCGATTTTTCTCTCAATGTTGGCCTTGGATGATTTTATGAGTGATCGTAGTTTTTTGCTAGTATTGATCAGAGATGCCTTCCCATTTAGGGATTTTGCTCTGTCATGTAGTAGCTTTCTCCTCTTGTTGTAGAGTTTGTTTATGGCTGAGTCCACCAGACCGGCGCCTGCCTTTGGTGGAAAAGGTTTTGATTTTATTAGGGATTGCTTGATCCATACATTCCTGGAGGTGCTCGTAGAAGGCATTTGTAAGGGTTTCAGCAGCGTGGGTTGTGGTTTCCACTGGCTCGGGGGCCTTGAAGGATACCACTCCAGTCTTAAGAAGTGTGAAGTTTGCTTTTGAGAAGTTCTTCACTGTGGTCTTTTTTGCTGGGGGTGGGGGTGGGATGTGGATCTCCAGTGAGATTAATTTATGGTCTGATCTCACCAATGAGGAATATACTTCTGGTGTGGAGCATTTTGTCCCCATGTTTGTGATGATCAGGTCTAGTATATTTTCTCCTCTTGTGGGAATGGTGACTAGTTGTTCCATAGCATTTGAGTTTATGAACTCAAGGAACCTTTGGGCTAGGGTGTTGGGGCTTGAGTAATGTTCCCAGTCTATGTTTGGGTAGTTGAAGTCACCCAATATGATGGTGTTTGGAGAGACATTTATACTCTCCAGTGTCTTCAGGAAGGCTGTGTGGGTTTCCTGAGTTTGAGAAGGTGGTCTGTAGCATGTTACAAGCTGTAGGGCAGTTTTACCTATGGTTAATTGCACCCGGATGGTCTCCGATGCTTCGTGTGTTGCCACTAACCTGGAGGTGTGGGTATCCTTTATGAATATGGATACTCCCCCTCCTTTTGTAGTTCGGTCCGGATTTTGGGGCCGGAATGCATGATATGAGGTATAACCTGATAGTGCTGGGGTGCTCTCAGGAGCCTTGAACCAGGTTTCAGTCACAGCACAAACATCGATGTTCTCCATACTGAGGAGGGCTTCGAGGGCATGCATCTTGAGGTTTAGACTTCTGGCATTGAGCAGTATTACCCTTAGCTTTTCTCCATTTTTGTTTTCTAGGGCGGTAGGTTTATCATTTGAGCCTTGCTTAAAAAAGGCACTATGGGGGTGGCAAGAGCCTTTGCCAATATCCGAAGCCCAGGGTGACAGGTGCAAGCCGTCCCTTGCAAAGCAGCGTGGCTTGTCAGGCATGTCATCCCAGGCAGACAGACATTGGATCCCCTTAGAATGACACCAGTAATTAAGCCAATTATTAAAGCTGATCATTTTGTCTCTGTATTGTGGCATCATTCTTGGTGAGGGTAGGATACTGCTCAGGGTCAGGGGCATACCGGCCTGGGCTACATAATCTGAGAGCTCCTCTATGTCTCTTTTCATGTAGTCCAGGGAGGTACGTCTCAGGTCGTTCACACCGGCATGGACAATGACTGAGTCATACTTGTACTTGCTGTGGAGTGACCTGAGTGCTTGTGTTATGTGGCGGATTCTAGCGCCTGACAGGCAGCTAACTGTGATCTTTTCCTTGTTCAGTCTGGTGAGTGGGACGGCAGTGTGTCTGACTATGGAGTCACCTATAACAAGTGTGTCTGGCATTGTGTTTGGCCTTAAGGGCTGTGACTGTTTAGCACACTGACTTTGAGAACTATGTGTTGCATGTCTTATGTCTTGAGGTGGCAGTTGCTTGGGTGTCTGCTTTGGAGGCCTCTGTAGTTTTGGTAGATTTTGATCAGTGCCTCCGAGTATGTCTTTGTGTGTTTATGTGTTTGTTTTGCAGTTGTGATAGTTCTATGTGAAACTGGGTTTGTGGTGTGCGTGGTTTCCTTCTCCTCCTGTCTGGTCTTGCCAGTCCTGAGTTGAGAGAGCTTAGCCTCCAGTTTGGCTATATAGTTGCATCTCTCACATGTATTTGTGTTTTGTGGGAGAAGGAGGGTTGTCTGTGTACATGAGGCAATTGTAACATTGCCTCAAGATGCCCAGATTCACCAGCTGAACAGGAGAGGACGCTAGCAACTGACCCTTGACATGCTAGAAAAAGTGAAAAAGTTTGCTGTGTAACTGAGTCAGAAGGACCTATAGGAAATGGGTACTCAAGGGGATTCTAGGCTAATGTAGTACTTTGTTTAGTATACAAGTACTTTACCTATATAAAAATGCTTTAGGAGCAAGTGCTGAGCTATTGAGATAGAGAATAGACTGTTTAGATTGCAAGTAGAGAAGTTCTAAGGGAAAAATTGAAGAGCAGACTTTACGGAGCCAGAAATAGTTTAACCTTGTTTAACCGGCTGCCCGATGGTGCTCTATGGGCAACTCTGCTAAATCACGCCAAAGCGCGCTAAAGCGGGCTTTATAGCAGGGGGTTGAAAAGACCTAGGAATTGACCCAAAATGGCCAATAGACTACAAGTTTCTGGCTGGAACCACTGCTCTAGGGACAAATAGGCTGCTCAGTGCTCCCCACTCCCACTGGTGAACAAAGAAGCTTCCCTTTATCCAAATAAGGATATGGAATAGCACAGGAACCAAGCCAAAGCCCAGAGATCAGCAAACTCTGAAGACTGGACTATTCTAGTTCAGTAAGGTGGGAAAACAAGATTTTTTTTTTTTTTTTTTTTTTTTTTTTGCAGAAAACAGAGGAAAAACAGACAGCAAATGCTATAAATGTTTTTAAACGGCTAGCGCACTTGAGTGTGTTAGCCTACAGGTAAAATTAAGCAACAAATAACTTTTTTAAAAGTGCAAAATATATATATATGTGTGTGTGCGTATATATATATATATATATATATATATATATATATATATATATATATATATATAGGTCTACTTTGATATAACAAAAACATTATTTTCGCAAGATGAAAATAATGAAACTGAGAAGCACAAACCACTTACTTTTCCCAGGGCAAGTAAACACACGACTAAAATCTAAAATTACACAAAACACACCATACCATGTGAAACCCACCCCATTCGTGATTATGGGTTTTCGTTATATCACAGTAGACCTATATATATATATATATATATATATATATATATATACACACACACACACACACACACACACACATGTAAAATGTGTGCGTCTCTGTGTGTGTGTATACATATCAGTTTCTAAATGTAGTCATAATTTAAATGTTTTACTGACATTAAAGGAGTAGAATGTACTTGGCAGTGTGTCTGTTTTGTAACACTGTCATGGTGTTTTACTTTTTAGTACAGTATTTTTGCAAAATGTTTGTTTTGGTCAGGCATATGCAACATTATTTGATTTTAGAAATGTGGTCTGTACTAATTTTAGCAGATTCTAACCTGATGAGGTGTTATTGTAATGACTTGACACTTTAACATTTTTTTGTCTAACAAGTTACACAGGTTGTATTATATTTAGGTGAGGGCAACAATTCAAAAATAAATTTTATGAAATTGCATCAATTGCTTAATTAATTGCAGTGGATAAATCAAAATGGTTTTTGCTCAGAATTGCTGTAAAGCAGTTCTGTAAATGTTCTACTTATTCTCAAGTTTCAAGCAGTGTACTACATTAAATTATTTTAAATTAACTATAAGTCTCCTTTGAGATTTTCTTTATTTGTGTTTTGATGGGACGTGGAGTGTGATGATTTTTATTGAATTGTTATTGTGTCCAGAACTGCAGTATATCATATGCTGGATGAAGAATCCTTCTTAACCTTTACATTTACAACGGGTGTCCCCTAATTTCTTGTGCAGCCCAAGTCACTACTTTGAACTGTAAATTTATTTTTAAGACTCATTTTTTGAAGACCTTTGAGTCTGTATTTTGAAATGCATATTGAAATTTTAATTAAGATTGATATTGCAGGATATGACTTGGGCCACTGTGGTGCAGCGGTAGCGTTGTCGCCTCACAGCAAGAGGTACTCCCGTTCGATTCTCGGCTGGAGCGCCTTCTGTGTGGAGTCTGCATGTCCTCCCCACAGTCGAGTGGTGTTCGAAAGACATGCATGAATGGGCGTGCCTTTGTTGAAGGATGGGCTGGCAACTCAGCACTGTAAAAATCTACTGCCAATCATTAGTGGACTGGAGTTACGCTGTGGCGACCCCTAACCGGGAAAAGCCAAAATAAGAAGATTGCAGAATATGACTTAAAAGGCAGTGTGCCATGGTTAGCTGTCTGGAGTTCCTTATTCTAGTAGTATCCCAGCAAAGCACCATTTTGAATTATGTCTGGCTCCCACACTCGTGGGTTGTAAGTAGGCCTCCTGTTTGTGTATGTGCATGTGTAACACTATGAGAGCTTACTCAGCCTTTCCACACTCAATTTTTTCTCACTTTCTTCCTTTTCAGATTTCAGACCTAATATTATTCATAGGAAAAGTTGCCATATTTAATAGTTAAATTGTTCCGAATTTTTAACTCTTCCTGTATTCTGCAGATCACATGATAGAAACAAGATGTAAACCAGCACAACCTATTCTGTCTTGGAGAGGTAAACATCATAGAGAACTGTTGCATAAGTCAACACACAAGTTCAGTGACCCATGGAAAATTCGTCAGTGTAAAGACAATTACAGCTTTGGAAAATGTCCTGCACAAAGGCAGGCAGAGGAGGATCTTTTGCATAATTCAGTATCCGACAGAGAATGTAAAATAACAGAAGGCCAGGTATCAGAAAAACTTACCCTCACAAAATCCATCCCATAGATATCTTTACATTTTCTGTAGACCATGCCTCTTCTGTGACTAATGAGAGATTGAATGTGTAACAGTAATCACCTGAAGAGATGGGCAAGAAAGGTGTTTCCTCAACCAGCCACCACCTTGAAGGTGCATCTCAGTGTATTGGAGACTACTTGTTATGGTTCAGCAGCCCAGACCTTGCTAGTGTCTGGCCAACTTGTGTAGAGTAAGCAATGTAATCTCACACTGAAGGCTTTGCTGTGAACCGTGGGTCCAAGGACGTCTGTTCCATTCAGCTCTTCAGATTTAAAGAAATCTCACTGGCTAGAGAAAAGGAGGCTGCAATAGGTCCTTCCATAGCAGGTAGGCATATGAGGATGGCCAGCCTGTTGTGGACTTGTGTGCACTGTTCAAAGTGTGGTGAGTTTGTTAAGGAACATGATTCATTGTTCACTTAAGGTCCTATTCAGACATTGCACATCATGTGCCTGACATCCATCTCCTGCTTGCTTATTTATCGCCTCATATCATCAGAGAAACCACTTCATGCTAGAGCCAGAAGAGGGAGCATGCTCCCTGCCCTTACTTGTTCTCAGGAGAATGAGTTTCTGAGGGCATAGATGATCTTTCTTTAGATATTCCTTAGTTCTGTTACTGCTGATTTGTTCTGTGAAGGCTGCCGGCCTAGCCAGGTAGAATTTCATAGATAATTCTGTCATCTGTAAATATTAATGCAAACCACAGGCTTGTCTTAATTGGTAAAAATAGAGTTACATGTGGAACTGAAAAAAATGCAACAACAGTGCACTCTGCTGTAAGGAAGCTAAGTCAAGCATTTTATGACTGCTTTGATCTTTAAAGCTGGCTCTGGCCGGTCTAGGTGAAGACATTTTTTTTCTATTGTTTTAACCAAGAGTTAAATATCTAGATTTAAGCATGCAAATGTATTTTTATTGCTCTGCTTCCTGACCAGCTGCAAGATAACACATGGATATTTTAAGAATGTAAATGTAGTTTCTGTTAGCCTGGGAACCCAGGGAAGTGTGAAGAATGTTGTAATGGGAACCAGGAATGTGATTTTAAAAACAGAATTGGGATTATTAAGCATTTTTGTCTTGACCATCCAACTCATCGGCACTCACCTGTGATGTCCTTCATGGATGCATCTGCAGTCATAACAACTGGGTTGTCCTGTCATCAGGCAGCCCTTCAGTCGGCCGGATTCCAAAGTCCGGGTCCGGCTTCGGCTGATGTCGCACTTCACCCGACGTCATCTCTGTTGGTCTTCGGGTATAAAGGCATCAGCCGACGCCATTTTCCTCAGTCTTTCTTGCCGCGTGGCCAAGCAGAAGCTGTTCGCAAGTGCCGGTCGGTCGGATCCAGAGATTACTTCTACCGAATACTACTTCAAGACTTCTAAAGCTAAGTACCCGTTGGGGACTCTTTCTTGCCTCAGCCGATGTCAGAAAAAGTTAATAATTGTTTAACCTGTGGGAACCAAATACCTCATAAAGATTTCCACTCTTATTGTCTGCCTTGTTTAGGCCCCGCCCACGCCGTAGCAGCCTGTTCGGCCTGTGCTTCTTTCAACCGAACGCTTAGGCGCGGTCGGAGTTTGCAGAACAGTTTTCGGTTCTGATTTTGCATACATTATGCCGCCGGATCCTCCGACTACCCAATCTGCCAAAAACGCAAAGATAAAGACCGACAGGTCCGCTGTTTGGCGAAACCATGGTTAAGCAAGCGAAACCGAGAAAACTGATCAAAGTACAGCTGAATCTATCTCTACAACTGAGGCCCCTGCTACCACTCTTGAATCGGCCTCAGAAATTTTATCCACTACGGTGGTTGCCACTGACTTATCAGACACCATTCCCTTGGATGTCTCTACCCCAGCACGTGGTGCTGCTAGGCCTCCAGCAGCCATGTCCATTAAGGCCTTCGCCAGGGCTAAAGCAGCCAAGACTACTAAAACAGTGCCTGTTAAACCCCCACAACCAGGCCCTCTTCTAGTTCTCAAATGCTTACTTTGGCAGAAGATTTAATTTCATTAATTAGAGGATCTCAATCTCACCCAGACAGGGCCTCTCAGCCCCCAGAGAAGAGACCTAGGGCAGAGCCCCCTGAGCCAGTGTCCTCTGATGATTCTGCTGATGAATCAGACATAACTGACCAGCCAGAGGCTCCTTTCTCCAATTTTGAAGATTCTGATGCTGAAGAATCCATTCCAGCTGCTTCCCCACCAGAAGAATTCTCCTTTGGGGAAACCTTACATGCCATGCGAGAGCAGTTCCAATGGCAGCAACAGGATTTTTCAGACTCCAGAAAAAGACTTAGGACCTTTCTGCACCTTCCACAGCACAGGCCCTTAGTTATACCTCCTGTTCTCTCTGTGGTGGATGATGCTTTCAATGATGTCTGCAACGCTCCATATTCTTTACCCCCAGCCCCTGCCAAACCAGACAGATTTTACAGGGTGCCAGATACTCATCACCACCTTTACAAGGCCCCACTTGCAGACCCGAAACTATATCCCAGGGTCCCAAGGCAGTAGCCGACCATAGCTAAAAACCCTATTCCTTCTGAAAGGGAAGCAAGGTCATTAGACAGATGGGGTAAAAAGGTCTACACTTCAGCTACTCTCTCAGCTAGAGCTTTAAACTGTCAGTTTCACATGATACAATACCAAGAGTTTATGCTTGATCAGTTAACTAAAAAGCTAACCACTGATGAATCTCTTGATAAGAAATATGTATTAGAAATGGTAAATAACATACAACAGGTTAGTAACCATTCCTTAAAATGTGGCTATGATGCACTGGAGGCTTCATTTAGATCAGCCATGACTGGCACAGTGATAAGAAGGCATGCATGGCTAAAGGAGCAAGCTTTACCGGATCATGTTAAAGCTAAGTTGCTAGATGCTCCTATGGATAAGACAAGTTTGTTTGGTACACCTGCCCAGCAGGTTATGAAGAAAATGGAAGAAAAGGCAAAATCTGTTCAAACGGTTAAAGATTTCTTGCAGGTTCAACCCCAAGGTTTAGCAGGAACTGGCCTGCCAAAATTGGTCCTTTCCTGACTCCACAAGATCTCAAAGGGGCAGGAATAGACGTTCCAGAGGCAGAAACCAATCCAGAGGAGGTGCCTACAGAGGACGACAGTGGCAAGGTAACAACAGAGGCACAGACACAACCACTGCCACTACATCAACACAACCACAGTGACTTAACCTAAATCCGCCTACCAGGGAACAAATAGCAGCTCCTCTAGGCGGAAAGTTAACCTTATTTTCAAAGAACTGGCACTACATAACAAAAGACAAGTGGATTTTACAAACCATAGATCAAGGTTACCGGTTCCACTTCCACACTTTACCAGTCAAAAGAGGAATGCCAAATCTACCTCCAAATCAAAAACAGAGGCTCTACAACAGATAATGGAGTTAGCAAACATGAGAGCTGTGGAAAGAGTGCCAACAGCAGAGCAAGGAAAGGGTTCTACTCCAGACTATTCCTAGTTCCAAGAAAGCAAAAAGTTGGAGACCAATTCTCGACCTGTCCACCTTAAATACATACATCATTGTCCCAAAATTCAAAATGCTGACCCTACAGCAACTTCTTCCCATGCTGGGCAAGGAGTGTTGGCTGGTAACTCTAGATCTCAAGGAGGCATACCTGCACGTCCCCATTCGACCAATCTGCAGAAGATACCTCAGATTTCTTGCAGGATCAGAGCACTATCAATTCTCAGCATTGCCCTTTGGCTTATCTACTGCGCCCAGAGTATTCACAAAATGCCTGGCATCAGTAATCGCCCATTGCAGACTACAGGGAATTCAAATTTACCCATACCTGGACGACTGCCTGCTACAAGCTGACAACAGATTTACAAAGGGTCATTTACTTGCTACAAGCACTGGGATACACAGTCAATTTACAAAAGTCAGGGCTGATACCATCCCAAACAAGGACATTCTTGGGCGCGGAATTGGACACAGTAAAACAAATGGCATTCCTAACTACAGAAAAACAAAAAGAACTCCCTCTTTACTTCTTGGCACTAACAAAACTGAACAAGTTAACAGCAAGAAAAGTACTGCAGGCCTTGGGCTTCATGGCATCATGCATAATCTTGGTCCCATTTGCCAGACTACATATGAGAAAACTACAGTGGTACCTAAAGAATTTATGGTCCCAACACAGACACAGCCTAGAAACAGAAATCCCACTAATTCCATGCTTAAAACAGGAGTTCCTATGGTGGGCTCAGGCATGCCAGTCAAACCCAGGCCTACCCTTTCGCAGATGTCAAGCAAGCCAGACCATCACAACAGACGCTTCAGACCTAGGATGGGGGCCCACATGCTGGACAAATGCGTGCAAGGATTGTGGACACAGGATCAACTTCACCTGCACATCAACCTAAAAGAAATGCTGGCAGTAAAACTGGCAATCCAAAAGTTCAGACCATTTCTCAAAGAGGGCCAGTTGATGATAAGGACAGACAACACCACAGTCATGTGGTACATCAACAAACAGGGAGGCACTCATTCATACCCCCTATGCAGAATGACTTTGGAGCTGTGGACCCTGGCACTCAGCTACAACATCCAGTTACAGGCAATATTTGTACCGGGAAAAGAAAATACTCTAGCAGACATATTAAGCAGAACCACATCGGATGCCCACGAATGGAAGCTGCACCGGACATCTTCAAGACCATCTCAAAGAAATGGGGAATGCCTCAGATAGATCTATTCGCATCACCTCTCAATCACCAGCTCAAAAAATTCTGCACAAGGACATTCCACCCACTAGCATGGAAACTGGATTCGCTCTCCTTCAGCTGGAAAGGCCTAACAGCATATGCATTCCCACCTCTTCCCTTGATACACAAAGTACTACTAAAAATCAAGGAAGAACGTCCAAGGATAATCCTGATAGCTCCAAACTGGCCAAGACAACACTGGTACCCACTGCTGAGGAGCATGTCACGCAACAATATGTGGCCAATACCCCTGATGCCTTTGATGTTAACTCAGAACAACTACAGCATCATACATCCAAACTTAAAACGTTGCAACTGACTGCATGGAACATCACATAGCAGCAGCTAATCCAGAACTTTCCCAAAGAGTTAAATACATTATTCTTGAAGCACGCAGACCTTCAACAAGAAGGAACTATGCTGGAAAATGGAAAAGGTTTGTCATTTGGAGTACTGAAAGAGGAAAAGATGTGTCAAACATAGATATGCCTAACATTCTGGAGTATCTGGCCGAACTTCTTCATTCAGGCCTGTCCTACTCCTCCATCAAGATACATGCATCAGCTATTTCAGCAGAATACAGCTTTGATCCACCTGTTTTTCGCACCCTTTGCTCAGGCAGTTCCTCAGAGGAATCAAGAATGTAAAACCTCCAAGGAAACCACCATTACCAGCTTGGGACTTAAACTTTGTGCTAGAAAAGTTGACACTATCACCCTTTGAACCAGCAGCAACAGCAGACCTACAACACCTGTCATGGAAAACTGCTTTCCTACTGGCAATTACTTCAGCAAGGAGGGTTTCAGAACTACAGGCCTTAATGGCAGTGCAACCCTTCCTAATCTTCCACCAAGATAGAGTGTCCATGAGGACTAATCCTACATTTATGCCTAAGGTGGTATCCAGAGTGTCTTTAAACCAGGCAATCCACCTACCTACCTTCTTTCCCAACCCACAAAACAGAAGGGAAAGAATACTGCATACCTTGGATGTACATAGACAGCTACGCTACTACTTGGACAGAACAAAAAGTAGCAGAAAGACTGACCAACTTTTTGTAGCCTATGCAACAGGAAGGGAAGGAAAAGCTATTTCCAAACAGACAATCTCCAAATGGATAGGAAATTGCATACGATTCTGTTACTCCTTCCATGGAAAACCAATTCCACAGAACATAAGACCTCATTCTACAAGGGCAACAGCCACTACCACAGCCTTCTTACGAGGAGTGGCAACCAAAGACATTATTGAGGCGGCTACTTGGACCTCCGTGCATACATTTGCCAAGCATTATAATTTGCCTCTATATTCCAGATCCCGAGCAGGGCTTGCCACTGCTGTACTGCAAGGGATCCTAAACACACCATAATCTACTTTTATCCTCCTCCCCTAGTTGGCTATGGTATTCTACCCAGTTGTTATGACTGCAGATGCATCCATGAAGGACATAGTACAGTTTTGTACCTACCATAAATGTAGATGTCCGAACTGGATAGCATCTGCAGTCAGGATTACCCTCCCTCCTTCCCTCTGTGGTACTCCTAGGGTGTTTACCCTCCTAATAGCTAGCTGGTGGGGAGTCTTTTATGGTGTATTTGTTTGTATATATGTACATACATGCTTATTTTTGTGTTTACCTCTATCTTTTTGGAAACATTGGCATCTATCCAAATTTTAGCCTTCAAGAGGGCTACTGGCATCTGGGGCAAGAAACACTGAGGAAAATGGCGTCGGCTGATGCCTTTATACCCCAAGACCAACAGAGATGACGTCGGGTGAAGTGCGACATCAGCCGAAGCCGGACCCGGACTTTGGAATCCGGCCGACTGAAGGGCTGCCTGACGACAGGACAACCCAGTTGTTATGACTGCAGATGCTATCCAGTTCGGACATCTACATTTATGGTAGGTACAAAACTGTACTTTCTATATGCAAGTTATCTTACACTTGTGTTTTCTCTTAGAAATAGCTAGAAACTAGAAAGATTAGACTAAGTGCTTTTCTGTGATGTCAGAACTGTACTACTGAATTATTTTAAGTATTTCTCTGTGATCTCTGAACTCTTGACTAGCACTGTGTAGTCGTATTGTCTTGTGTTTTATTATTTATTATTAAATATATTTAAACCTTTCTACTGTGGTTGTTTTGTATAGAGATAATTAAGCTCTTTAGAGTACTTGCAAGCCACTCCTATAGCTTTAGCCCTGGGCAGTACTACCAATTAGATAATAATATTGCACAGTAATAATTGGACACCCTTTTAAGGGCCTTTGAGTAGCTGATAAATATTAGCTGTATGGTGGCAGTGGTTTCTACCATATAGTCTGGGTAAAAGGGGCACAGCTGGAGAACCTGTGCCAACCTTCCCCAGAAGTGTCTGTGTGGTTGTATAAACTGTTATCTCAAAGTGTGTGTGTGTCAGCTACTTGAGCAGGGACATGAAGCACTGGTTGGACAGAGAGAGTGCTGGAGATTTTAGCTTCCCCAGCTCGCTGAGATCTGAACCCTATATCTGTGCCAGTGGGGAGTCTTATTAGGGACCTGGAGAGCAAAGGAGCGACCAGCCCTAGACTGATTGTTATCTCTGTGTCCTCTTAAGGGAAATTGCACTTTACTATGTGTATTTGTTATCCTTTCTTCCTATATGAGACGCCCCTCACTGGTGTTAGTGGTGAGGATTGAGGCTCCTTGATTGCTGGGCCAGGGCATGTGCATCACATGTTCCTTCCAGACTCTAAGGCTTATGAAGAAATATGTAGACTTTGTTTTCTGTCTGACTTTGCCCCAAAAATAGCAGAACCACTATTGTGGGGGAAAAGGCTTTTAGAATTGTTAGTAATAAATATGAACAAACTAATAAACAAAATGCCAGCAGCTCAAAAACACAATCCAGGTTTATTAGAAATCTAGGTAAGGGCTTTCGGCTGTAACACCAGCCTTCATCAGACAACAAGACAAAGTGAACCACTCCTTTTTATACAAAATCCAATGTATAATTAATTAGCAATTAATCGATTCACTTCGTCTTGTTGTCTGATGAAGGCTGGTGTTACAGCTGAAAGCGCTTACCTGGATTTCTAATAAACCTGGATTGTGTTTTTGAGCTGCTGTCATTTTGTCTTCTAGAATTGTTGTAGCATTTTGGTAGCTCTTTTGGGTTGTCCCTACCATGGCTTTTGTCCTGAGGTCTACCATTTATGCAGCATGGCAGTATCCATTCTTTTTTGTAACTTCTGAGAAGGCTGATGCACTCTGCAGATTTCCAGTATAGTGGACTGACTGTCTAATAAAACACCCTAGGCCATATTCCTATGTGATTCAGCATATGCCCCAAAACCACAACACCTTTCAGCACTGACACTAGCTAAGGAGTCCAAAGCTTGTACTGCCTTGTACAAGGTGGGCACAAAAGTTTTAACATGCATGTCTCTGAGCCATATGCCCCGTAATAGCTTGTTACACCTGTCCCTGTTCCATTCCTGCATTGTGGATCAGCCTTTGAAAAGTTGGCAAACCTCTATGATTCTGGGATCAAGACATCTGGAAAAGATATATATGGTGCTTTTTCACTGGGTTCCTATATAGCCTGCTGTACTTTTGATTGCACTGATGCTAAGGCCAAGGTGGCAGGCTTTGGTGTGTGCCTATGCTTAATGGCATAACCCAAGCTCTTTTCCTTTAAGGGGAGGCTGAGGCAGGCCATTCTGGGTTTCCCTTTATGTGGTGATGTACTCTATGGTCAGCCTTCACTGGACCTGATTGAAGGACCAGTAGAAGAGAAGGCAAGCTTTGACCACTCTAGAGGGATTTTATGATGCCTTTGGCTTCTACCTCCTTTTCTATGTCTTCCAGGCAACCCAAGAATGAGAGACCTGTTTGTAAAATGAAAAGGACCCCAAGCATCAGGCAATGTGTTTTCTTATTCTGCCTACAAAGCCTCCCAAGAGGCAGATTTCGATACTGCCAGCATATTCCTGACTACCTCACAAAATAGCACATATGAAGTCAGTTCTATGCCTCAGCTTGAAAAGTCATAGCTAAAGACCGGTGTCTTTTTAAATAAAGTGGTATTATTTATTCAAAAGTGTCTAGATCCTCCTTCAGAAAGAACTAAGTGACCGGGCACCTGGAATAGGCATAGGCTGTCCTACATAAAGGAGCCGTACAGTATGATGTTCATCGTGCATACAGCTGCAGTCATAACAGATGGGTTCTCCTGCCGTCAGGTGGGTCCTCGGTCGGCCGAATTCCAAAGTCTAGGTCCGGCGTCGGTTGTCGTCGCATCCTCCCTGACGTCAGTGCGACAGGGGTATAAAGGAACCAGCCGACGCCATTTTCTTCAGTCTTTCTTGCCGCGCGGTGCCCGAAGCAGAAGCAGTTCGCAAGTGCCGGTCGGCCAGCTCCTGAAATTACGAAAATTTTGAAACCAAAGTTTTCTTGAAAGCTAAGTGCCCCGTTGGGGAAACTTTTCTTGCCTCAGACCGATGTCAGACAAAGTTAACAATTGTATTTCATGTGGGAAGCAAATACCGCATAAGGATTTCCATTCCCTCTGTATACCTTGTTTAGGCCCAGACCACGATGTCTCGACCTGTCGCTTTTGTGCTGCATTCAATAAACGCACTATTAAGCGTCGGGCGGAGTTCGCCCAGCATTTTTTTGGAAAAACATTTAACTATATTATGTCATCGGATACTCCGACTCCAGTTTTGTCTAAAAAAACGCAAACATAAGGACCGACACACGAGGTCCGCGGCCTCTACCGACACCTTGCCAAAGCCGACTACACATGGTCCGGTTCTCAGTGAGGCGCCTACGCAGCCCCTGACTACCGACGACACTTCATTGGCGGTGTCTCCTGTGCCCGAGGTCGCAGGCTCCTCGGCCCACACCCCGACTACAGATACCGAAGCCACTCTTGGCGTTGAACCTCACAATGTGGACAGGTCTACCTCCACTCAAGGTGTCTTCAGACCTTCCTCTTCTTTTTCCATCAAGGCTTTCACTAAGTCTAAAGCAGCCATGCACTCTAAGAGACAAGCTACACAGGGCCCATCCCCAGGCCCCATGCCTAAAAAACAGATGCTTAAAATGGCTGAGGATTTAATTACTCTTATCAGGGGTTCTCAGCCCCCACCGGACAGAAGGCCCAGAGTGGAGGATCGCACTGATGTCAGGGAGGATGCGATGACAACCGACGCCAGACCTAGACTTTGGAATTCGGCTGACCGAGGACCCGCCTGACGGCAGGAGAGAACCCATCTGTTATGACTGCAGCTGTATTAGCACTCGAACATCTACATTTATGGTAGGTACAAAACTGTACTTTCTGCCTTCAGAGAGACTGAGTGTTTTTTTTTTCTGAAGTGAATGGAAGGTTTCATTCCATCCTGTATCTCAGCAACTTCAAACATATATATTATGCTGCACTGCAGATGGTGACTCCAGAGGCTATACCCTTGCCATTGCAGGGTACTTGAATGCTGCACTGGCCACAGATATCTTTTGTCATATTGCTGTCTGGAATCCATATAGAATGTAGTTTCACTTGGCTGTGGTCAGGCTTCATTTTCAGCACAAAAAATAATTGCTGCTTGGGCTGTTCTCTACACCCACAGGATTCATCAAGGTGTTAGTCATTGTTCCAGAGACCTTGGAGGAGAAGAAGCTTCTTGTATTCTTCTTCCTGGATAACTGGCTTTAGGTGGCTCTGTTAAAAGACAACTTGGTGAGTCCACCCATGGATGCAAGCACTGGGGATAACTGTCATTTGAGATGAGTTCCTCTCCTCTTCCAGTCTTTACTAGGGCAGAACTGGATGCTCTTAAGTGCCTGTGGTTCTTGTCTGCAGAAAATGCACAGAAAGTCTTGGCAGCCTGAATGAGGATGCAGAGATGGACACAAGCACAGACCCTTCTTTACCTTTTGGGCACCGTGCTAGTCACTCTTTGTCTCTTTTTGTCTCCTTGAGGAAGATGCTGTAGAGGATGAGGTTTAATGAACTGCAACACTGGTGGACCTTCTTTTGCTCTCAGGCCACAGTCTGTTTTGCTTTGGAGTGATTAGAGATTACCATGCTTCCATTTTCATGCAACAAACCGGTTGCCATATCTGTTGATGTATCCCTTGCTGTAGTCAGTTGCAGGGTAAGGGGGCTTTGCATAAACCAGCTTGATCTGAGGGTAGTGTTCCTATTCTGACTTTGGAGAAGACAGCCAGACTTTGGTGCTATTATGCTGATACAGCCAGACTTTGGTGATATACAAGAACCATTGGGAAAGTGTGTGGTCATACCTCTTTTTCAAGTCATACTGGTGGAATTTACTGATAACTGTTCACTTCCTGGGAGATGTTGAATGCTCCTCTGTACTCCCTCAGTTAAAGTTCCAGTCTTTTCCTGGAGTTGAGGCTAATGGATACCTAGGACTTCTAGGAGTGAGTTATCCTAGAGCTCTGATTTTTTTTGTTACACAGGTGAATGTGGTACTCTCCCATGTCTGCTGTGGTCAGTGAGATAAAAGGAAGCCAGTGGTGGATGCATTCTCTCATCCGTGATGGGGAAGATTTGTGTACACCTTTCCCTATTAATTATTCTGTGAATGTTTTTCTTTCTTATTCTGTGAATCTTGGCTAAATTCACAGAGGAAAGATTACTACTCATCCTTGCCACACTGTTATGGCCAGTAATTGTTTTTCAGATCATGACAAAACAGGAATGTATCTCTATGTAAGCTAAGATAGCCCCCTTGGTTGGGATGGTAGTCAATTCCATAAAAAGACATGCCTGCTTTTTTTTTAATGTTTTGCTCCAAGTAGATCATCTAGCAAGACTCTCAGATGATACTGAAATTTCAAGAAATTCTTTTCATTTATGAGACGTTCTCCTGAGTGGACAAAATTCATTTAGGTAGAGAAATGAAGTGTGTTCACTGCCTCATTCTGATAGTTTGCAAGTCATGGACCTCATAAGTAAAGATATTGGGGACCTACAGACACTGGATCCTACCCAGATGTTCATCGTGCATACAGCTGCAGTCATTACAGATGGGTTATCCTGCCGTCAGGCGGGTCCTCGGTCGGCCGAATTCCAAAGTCTAGGTCTGGCGTCGGTTGTCGTCGCTTTTTCCCTGACGTCAGTGCGACAGGGGTATAAAAGAGGAAGCCGACGCCATTTTCTTCAGTCTTTCTTGCCGCACGGTGCCCAAAGCAGAAGCAGTTCACAAGTGCCGGTCAGCCAGCTCCTGAGATTTACGAAAGTATTTCAGCCAAAGTCTTCTTGAAAGCTAAGTACCCATTTGGGGAAACTTTTCTTGCCTCAGACCGATGTCAGACAAAGTTAAGAATTGCATTTCATGTGGGAAGCAAATACTGCATAAGGATTTCCACTCTTTCTGTATACCTTGCTTAGGCCCAGACCACGACGTCTCGGCCTGCCGTTTTTGTGCTAGATTCAACAAGCGCACTATTAAACGTCGGGTGGAGTTCGCCCTTCACTTTTTTGGCAAAAAATTTAATTATATTATGTCGTCAGATACTCCGACTCCAGTTTTGAGCAAAAGACGCAAAGATAAGGACCGACATACGAGGTCCGCACCGTCTACTGAGACCACGCTAAGGCCGACTACCGGTTCTCCGGTACTCAGCGAGGGGCCTACGCAGCCCCTGAGTACCGATGACACTACATTACCGGTGTCTTCAGTACCCGAGGTCGCAGGCTCCTCGGCCCCCATTCCTACTACAGATACCGACGCCACTCCTGGCGGGGAAACTCAGAATTTAGACAGGCCTGCCATTTCTCAAGGGGTCTTCAGGCCTTCCTCCTTCTCTATTAAAGCCTTCACTAAATCTAAAGCAGCCATGAAAACCAAAAAACAGGTTCCTCAGACCCCCTCTCAAGGCACCATGCCTAAAAAGCAGATGCTTAAAATGGCTGAGGATTTGATTACTCTTATCAGGGGATGTCCTTCATGGATGCATCTGCAGTCATAACAAATGGGTTGTCCTGTCGTCAGGCAGCCCTTCGGTCGGCCGGATTCCAAAGTCTGGGTCCGGCTTCGGCTGATGTCGCACTTCACCCGACGTCATCTCTGCTGGTCTTTGGGTATAAAGGCATCAGCCGACGCCATCTTCCTCAGTCTTTCTTGCCACGTGGCGCCCGAAGCAGAAGCTGTTCGCAAGTGCCGGTCGGTTAGATCCAGAGATTACTACTACCGAATACTACTTCGAAGACTTCTAAAAAGCTAAGTACCCCGTTGGGGACTCTTTCTTGCCTCAGCCGATGTCAGAAAAAGTCAATAACTGTTTAACTTGTGGGAAACAAATACCTCATAAAGATTTCCACTCTTACTGTCTGCCTTGCTTAGGCCCAGACCACGACATAGCAGCCTGTTCGGCCTGTGCTTCCTTCAACCGACGAACGCTTAGGCGTCGGTCGGAGTTCGCTGAACAGTTTTTCGGCTCAGATTTTGCATACATTATGCCGTCGGATCCTCCGACTACCCAAATTGTTAAAAAAACGCAAAGAAAAAGACCGACATTCGCGGTCCGCGGTTTCGGCGAAACCACGGTTAAGCAAGCCGCGAGTGTCTCTGTTTCGGAAACCGAAAACCGGTCAATCTTCAGCCGAAACCATGACTACTACTGAGGCTCCTGCTACCTTAGTTGAATCGCCCTCAGAATTTTTGCCTGCAACTGTGGTTCCTAGTGATTTATCAGACACCATCCCTTTGGATGTCTCTACCCCAGCACGTGGTGCTGCTAGGCCTCCTGCAGCCATGTCTATTAAGGCATTTGCCAGGGCTAAAGCAGCCAAATCTGCTAAATCAGTGCCTGTTAAGCCCCCTTCACACAGGCCCACTACAAGTTCCCAAATGCTTACTCTGGCAGAAGATTTAATATCCTTAATTAGGGGATCCCAATCTCACCCAGACAGGGCCTCTCAGCCCCCAGAAAAGAGACCTAGAGCAGAGCCCCCCGAGCCAGTGTCCTCTGATGATTCTGCGGATGACTCAGACATTACAGACCAGCCAGAGGCTCCTTTTTCTACTTATGAAGATTCCGATGCTGAAGAATCCATTCCAACTGCCTCTCCACCAGAGGAATTTTCCTTTGGGGAAACCTTACATGCCATGAGAGAACATTTCCAATGGCAGGGACAAGATTTCTCAGATTCAAGAAAAAGGCTTAGGACTTTTCTGCACTTACCACAACATAGGCCCTTAGCTATACCTCCTGTACTGCCTGTTGTGGATGATGCATTTAATGATGTTTGCACTGCTCCTGATTCATTACCTCCAGCCCCTGCCAAACCAGATAGATTTTACAGGGTGCCAGACACTCATCACCACCTATACAAGGCCCCACTTGCAGATCCCGAAACTATATCCCAGGGGCCTAAGGCAGTAGCCTCGACCACAGCAAAACCCTATTCCTTCTGAAAGGGAATCCAGGTCCTTAGAGAGATGGGGAAAAAGTTTACACCTCTGCTACTCTCTCAGCTAGAGCTTTAAACTGTCAGTTTCATATGATCCAATACCAAGAGTTTATGCTTGATCAGTTAACTAAAAAAACTGTCCTCTGATGAATCCTTAGATAAGAAATATGTATTAGAAATGGTAAATAACATCCAACAGGTTAGTAACCATTCCTTAAAATGTGGCTATGATGCACTGGAGGCTTCATTTAGATCAGCCATGACTGGCACAGTGATAAGAAGGCATGCATGGTTGAAAGAACAAGTCTTACCGGATCATGTTAAAGCAAAGCTATTAGATGCTCCTATGGATAAGGCCAGTCTATTTGGTACACCTGCCCAACAAGTAATGAAGAAAATGGAAGAAAAGGCAAAATCTGTACAAACAGTTAAAGACTTCTTACAGGTTCAGCCCCCAAGGTTTAGCAGGAACTGGCCTGCCAAAAATTGGTCCTTTCCTGACTCCACAAGATCCCAAAGGGGCAGGAATAGACGCTCTAGGGGCAGAAATCAATCCAGAGGAGGTGCCTACAGAGGACGACAGTGGCAAGGCAATAACCGAGGCACAGACACAACCACTGCCACTGCAACATGACAATCACAGTGACTTGGCCCTGACACCGCCTACCAGGGAGCAAATAGCAGCACCTTTAGGCGGAAAGTTAGCCTTATTTTCGAAAAATTGGCACTATATCACAAAAGACAAGTGGATTTTGCAAACCATAGACCAAGGTTACCGGTTCCACTTCCACACCTTACCAGTAAAAAGAGGAATGCCAAACCTACCTCCAAATCAAAAAATAGAAGCTCTGCAGCAGATAGCGGAATTAACAAAGATGAGAGCTGTGGAAAGAGTACCAATAACAGAACAGGGCAAAGGATTCTACTCCAGACTCTTCCTAGTACCAAGAAAAGAGAAAAGTTGGAGACCTATTCTCGACCTGTCCGCCTTAAATACATACATCATTGTCCCGAAATTCAAAATGCTGACCCTACAGCAACTTCTTCCCATGCTGGGCAAGGAGTGTTGGCTGGTAACTCTAGATCTCAAGGAGGCATACCTGCACGTCCCCATTCGACCAAATTGCAGAAGATACCTCAGATTTCTTGCAGGATCAGAGCATTATCAATTCTCAGCATTGCCCTTTGGCTTATCTACTGCGCCCAGAGTATTCACAAAATGCCTGGCATCAGTAATCGCTCACTGCAGAGTACAGGGAATCCAAATTTATCCATACCTGGACGACTGCCTGTTACAAGCGGACAACAAAAGCAAGCTGACAACAGATTTACAAAGGGTCATTTACTTGCTACAAGCCCTGGGATACACAGTCAATTTACAAAAGTCAAGGCTGATACCATCCCAAACAAGAACATTCTTGGGCGCAGAATTGGACACAGTAAAACAAATGGCATTCCTAACTGCAGAAAAACAAAAAGATCTCCCTCTTTACTTCTTGGCATTAACAAAGCAGAACAAACTAACAGCAAGAAAAGTTCTGCAGGCCTTGGGCTTCATGGCATCATGCATAATCTTGGTCCCACATGCCAGACTGCATATGAGAAAGCTACAGTGGTACCTAAAAAATTTATGGTCTCAGCACAGGCACAGCTTAGAAACAGAAATCCCACTAATACCATGCCTAAAACAGGAGTTCCTATGGTGGGCTCAAGCATGCCAGGCAAACCCAGGCTTACCCTTCCACAACTTTCGAGCAAGCCAAACCATCACAACGGACGCCTCAGACCTAGGATGGGGGGCGCACATGCTGGACAAATGCATACAAGGATTGTGGACTCAAGACCAGCTGCACCTTGGCCAAAAAGAAATGCTGGCAGTAAAACTGGCAATCCAAAAATTCAGACCATTCCTCAAAGAAGGCCATTTGATGATAAGGACAGACAACACCACAGTCATGTGGTACATCAACAAACAGGGAGGCACTCATTCATACCCCCTATGCAGAATGACTTTGGACCTTTGGAATCTGGCTCTCAGCTACAACATCCAGTTACAGGCAATATTTGTGCCGGGAAAAGAGAACACCCTAGCAGACATGTTAAGCAGAACCACCTCGGATGCTCACGAATGGATGCTACACCGGACATCTTCAAGGCCATCACAAAGAAATGGGGAATGCCACAAATAGATCTATTCGCTTCCCCACTCAATCACCAGCTCAAAAAATTCTGCACAAGGGCATTCCACCCACTTGCATGGAAGGTGGACTCTCTATCCTTCAGCTGGAAAGGCCTAACAGCATATGCATTTCCACCTCTTCCCTTGATGCACAAGGTACTACTGAAAATCAAGGAGGAACGTCCAAGGATAATCCTGATAGCTCCGAATTGGCCAAGACAACACTGGTACCCATTGCTGAGGAGCATGTCTCGGGAGAGAATGTGGTCAATACCCCTGATGCCTTTGATGTTAACTCAGAACAACTACAACAACATGCATCCAAACCTAAAAACCTTGCAACTGACGGCCTGGAACATCACATAGCAGCAACTAACCCAGACCTTTCCCAAAGGGTTAAAGACATTATCCTTGAAGCCCGCAGACCTTCAACAAGAAGGAACTATGCAGGAAAATGGAAAAGGTTTGTCATTTGGAGTACTGAAAGAGGAAAAGATGTGTCGAACATAGATATTGCTAACATTCTGGAGTACTTGGCAGAGCTTCTACATACAAGCCTGTCCTATTCCTCCATCAAGATACATGCATCAGCTATTTCAGCAGAATACAGCTTCGATCCACCTGTCTTTTCGCATCCTCTACTCAGGCAGTTCCTCAGAGGGATCAAGAATGTAAAACCTCCTAGGAAACCACCATTACCAGCATGGGACTTGAACTTTGTGCTAGAAAAGTTGACACTCCCTCCGTTTGAACCAGCAGCAACAGCAGATCTGCAACACCTGTCATGGAAAACTGCTTTCCTACTGGCAATTACCTCAGCAAGGAGGGGTTCGGAACTACAGGCCTTAATGGCAGTGCAACCCTTCCTAATCTTCCATCAAGATAGGGTGTCCATGAGAACTAATCCTACATTTATGCCTAAGGTGGTATCCAGAGTGTATTTAAACCAGGCAATCCACCTACCTACCTTCTTTCCCAATCCACAAAACAGGGGGGAAAGACTGCTGCATACCTTGGATGTACATAGACAGTTACGCTACTACCTGGACAGAACCAAAAGTAACAGAAAAACTGACCAGCTTTTAGTAGCCTATGCAACAGGAAGGGAAGGAAAAGCAATTTCCTAACAGACAATCTCCAAATGGATAGGAAATTGCATAAGATTCTGTTACTCCTACCATGGAAAACCAATTCCACACAACATAAGACCTCATTCTACAAGGGCTACAGCCACTACCACAGCTTTCTTAAGAGGAGTGGCAACCAAGGACATTATTGAGGCGGCTACTTGGACCTCCGTGCATACATTTGCCAAGCATTATAATTTACCTCTATACTCTAGATCCCGAGCAGGGTTTGCCACTGCAGTACTGCAAGGGATCCTAACTACACCATAATTTTTCCTTCCTCCACCCCTAGTTTGGCTATGGTATTCTACCCATTTGTTATGACTGCAGATGCATCCATGAAGGACATAGTACAGTTTTGTACCTACCATAAATGTAGATGTCCGAACTGGATAGCATCTGCAGTCAGGATTACCCACCCTCCTTCCCCTCTGTGGTACTCCTAGGGTATTTACCCTCCTAATAGCTAGCTGGGGGGGAGTCTCTTATGGTGTATTTGTTTGTATATATGTACATACTGCTTATTTTTTGTGTTTGCCTTCTACCTTTTTGGAAACATTGGCATTTATCCAAAATTTAGCCTTCCAAGAGGGCAACTGGCATCTGGGGCAAGAAACACTGAGGAAGATGGCGTCGGCTGATGCCTTTATACCCGAAGACCAGCAGAGATGACGTCGGGTGAAGTGCGACATCAGCCGAAGCCGGACCCAGACTTTGGAATCCGGCCGACCGAAGGGCTGCCTGACGACAGGACAACCCATTTGTTATGACTGCAGATGCTATCCAGTTCGGACATCTACATTTATGGTAGGTACAAAACTGTACTTTCTCATCCCCCCTCTGACAAAAGGCCCAGATTAGCGGAAGACTACCCTTCCTCAGATCAAGCTTCTATTACCTCAGAACTGTCTGAGGACCAGGATTATGCCTATTCTCCATTCAAGGACTCTGATGCAGAGGAGTCTATTCCCTCGGTCTCCCCCCCCCGAGGAATACTCTTTTGGGGAAACCCTGCATACTTTGAGGGAACACTTTCACTGGGAAGGCCAAGATTACTCAGATTCCAAGAAAAGGCTCAGGGAATTTCTTCTGCTCCCCCAGCATAGGCCCCTGGCTATCCCTCCTGTTTTAGATATATTGGATGATGTGTACACAGAAGCCAGCCTTAATCCAGATTCTTTGCCTCCAGCTCCTGTTAAACCAGACAGATATTAGCGGGTTCCTGATTCTCACCAGTTCCTATATAAAAGCCATACTGCTGACCCAGAAACAATTTCACAGGGTCCCAAAGGAATTAAGGCCTCTACTGCTAAAAACCCATTACCTTCAGAGAGAGATTCCAGATCTTTAGAAAGGTGGGGGAAAAAGGTGTACACCTCGGCCACTTTAACCATGAGGGCATTAAACTGTCAGTTCCATATGTTAAAGTATCAACAGTTTTTGATATCTCAGCTGGAAAGCAAAATGGCACAACCAGAACAACCAGATTTAAAAGAGTTGCAGGATTTGTTGCATGGTGCAGAGCAAGTGGGTAAACATACCTTGCAGTGTGGTTTTGATGCTTTAGAGGCCTCATGTAGAGCTGCTGATGTCCTTCAAGGATGCAACTGCAGTCCTGACATATGGGTTGTCCTGCCTCAGGCAGCCCTTCGGTCGGCCAGATTCCAAAGTCTGGGTCCGGCGTCGGCTGATGTCGCCTTTCCCGCGCCAGAGCCTGGGGTATAAAAGCATCAGCTGACGCCATCTTCTTCAGTCTTTCTTGCCGCGTGGCGCCCGAAGCAGAAGCAGTTCGCAAGTGCCGGTCGGCCAGCTCCTGTGTTTTCAGCTACTGAAGTCTTCAAAAAAGCTAAGTGCCCCGTTGGGGACCTTTTCTTGCCTCAGCCGATGTCAGGTAAAACTGTAAAAGTTAGTAATTGTTTAACTTGTGGGAAACAAATACCTCATAAGGATTTCCACTCTTACTGCTTACCCTGCTTAGGCCCAGAACACGTCTCGGCCTGTACAGCTTGTGCTTCTTTCAATAGACGCACTCTTAGGCGTCGGTCAGAGTTTGCACAGGATTATTTTTGGGAAGATTTTGGTTATATCATGCCATCGGAGCTTCCGACAGCACATTTACCTAAAAAACGGAAGGATAAGGACCGACACCCGCGGTCCGCGGTCTCGGCCGACACCACGCTTAGGCCTACTGCGAGTGTCTCGGTCTCTTCTGAGCCAGTTTCACAACCGCTACAGACCGAAGACACCGCCCCACCGGTTACTTCGATACTGGAGGCCAGCTCGGTGCCGGTTTCTGTTCTCCCCTCTGAGACCGTAGCCCAGGATATTTCTGACACCATTTCAGTGGATAAGACTACCCCAGCACGTGGGGCTGCCAGGCCTCCAGTGTCTATGTCCATTAAGGCCTACTCACGTGCTAAGGCTTCCAAACAGGCTAAGTCTCTCCCTCCAAGATCTGTTTCTCTGGGATCCACTTCTGGTTCTCAAATTTTAAGTTTAGCTAAGGACCTTATTTCTTTAATTAGGGGTTCTCAGCCACATCCAGATAGTGGCTCTCAGCCGCCTTCTGTCAAGAGGCCTAGGGTTGAGCAGGTAGATCCCCAGTCCTCTGATGAGGCCTCAGGTGATTTTGCACATTCAGACTACCTGGAGGAGGCCTTCCCGGCCTACGAGGATTCTGATGCGGAGGAATCCATTCCCTCTGCTTCTCCTCTTGAGGAGTTTTCCTTTGGGGAAACGCTTCATTCCATGAGGGAACACTTCAAATGGCAAGGCCAAGAAAACTCAGATTCTAGGAAAAGGTTAAGGGAATTTTTAAAGCTACCTCAGCATAGACCCTTAGCTATTCCTCCAGTCTTAAATGTTTTAGATGATGTGTACTTAGAATCTAGTGTTTCCCCTGACTCCCTCTCCCCTGCTCCTGTCAAGCCAGACAGGTACTACAGGGTCCCAGACACACATCAATTTCTGTACAAGGGCCATACTGCTGACCCTGAAACTATTTCTCAGGGGCCTAAAGGGGTTTCCTCCACTACTGCTAAGAATCCACTTCCTTCGGAAAGAGATTCTAGGGCTTTAGAAAGGTGGGGCAAGAAAGTATATACATCTTCCACCCTTTCTATGCGAGCATTAAATTGTCAATTTCATATGATTCAGTATCAGGAATACATGTTAGATGACTTGCAAAAGAAATTGGCTTCCCCTGAACCATTAGATAGAAAGGGGTTACAGGAATTGGTTCATAATACTCAGCAGGTTAGCAACCATTTCCTTCAGTGTGGATATGATGCATTGGAAGCTTCATGTAGAGCATCAATGACAAGTGCGGTCATACGCAGACATGCTTGGTTAAAGGAACAAACATTGCCAGACCATGTGAAAATTAAGCTTTTGGACGCACCACTAGAGAAACATAAGCTATTTGGTGCTACTGCACAAGAGGTTTTAAAGAAAATAGAAGAAAAGGCAAAATCAGTGCAAACAGTCAAAGATTTCCTCCAGGTACAGCCTCCAAGATTCAGCAGGAATTGGCCTTCTAAGCATTGGTCCTTTCCAAACACAGACAAATTTCAGAGAGGCAAAAACAGACGTGGCAGAGGTAGAGGGCAAACTCGAGGCTCCTACAGAGGACGTCAATGGCAGCCTCCGAACCAGAGAGGTGGGGCCGGACCTTCCACTGCTCCGCAGGGACAATCTCAATGACTTGACTTTGACTCCGCCATCCAGGGCTCAATTAGAAGCACCTTTGGGCGGAAAATTATCTTTATTTTCACAAAATTGGCACAATATTACAAAGGACAAATGGATACTGGACATAGTAGACAAAGGATACAGATTCCATTTTCATACACTACCAACAAGACATGGCAGGCCAAACCTGCCACCAAATCAAAGGGCAGAGGCAATCAAACAAATAACAAACCTACTTCAAATAAGAGCAAATAGAGAAGGTTCCCTCTGCAGAACAAGGCCAAGGATTTTATTCAAGACTGTTCCTTGTTCCAAGAAAAGAAAACCAATGGAGACCCATTCTGGACTTGTCCGCACTGAATACTTACCTTATTGTGCCAAAATTCAAAATGCTGACTTTACAGCAACTCCTTCCCATGCTGGGCAAGGGGTCTTGGCTGGTAACTCTGGACCTCAAGGAGGCATACCTGCATGTCCCAATCAGACAAAGTTACAGAAGATACCTCAGATTTCTTGCAGGCTCAGAGCATTATCAGTTCTCAGCATTGCCCTTTGGCTTATCTACTGTGCCCAGAGTGTTCACAAAATGCCTGGCATCAGTAATTGCACATTGCAGACTTCAGGGGATACAAATATACCCTTACCTGGACGACTGCCTTATACAAGCGGACAGCCAACAAGCCTTGTTAAAAAACTTGGACTATGTCATTCACCTACTGCAGGCCTTGGGATACACAGTCAATATTCAGAAATCATGTCTCGTACCATCCCAACAAATACCTTTCCTGGGTGCCACACTGGACACAAACACCCAGATGGCGTTTCTGACAAAAGAAAAACAAAAGCAATTGCCAGAATACTTCAGAAAATTAGCAACACACACCCAGATGACTGCAAGGAAAATCCTGCAGGCCCTGGGTTTCATGGCATCTTGCATTATTCTGATTCCACACGCAAGGCTGCATATGAGGAAACTACAATGGTATCTAAAAAGTCTATGGTCTCAACACAGCCACAGCCTGGAAGCATTGATCCCACTCATTCCATGCCTTCAAAAGGAATTTCTGTGGTGGGCTCAAGCAAGCCAGATAAACAAAGGTCTGCCTTTCAGCAAGCCTCATACAAGTCAAACCATAACAACAGATGCCTCAGACCATGGATGGGGGGCGCACATGGAGGGCAGATGCATTCAAGGACAATAGACACAAAAAGAAAAGCACCTGCACATCAACCAAAAAGAAATGCTGGCAGTGATACATGCAATCAAGGCCTTCGAAAAGTTCATGCATCAGGGCCATCTACTAATAAAGACAGACAATACCACAGTTATGTGGTACATAAACAAACAAGGAGGTACCCATTCCTACCCTCTTTGCAGACTGGCAATGAATCTCTGGGATATTTCCCTACAATTGAAAATAGAGCTACAATCCCAGTTTGTACCAGGGAAGGACAATGTTCTGGCGGACAGCCTAAGCAGAAACATCATGGATCCACATGAATGGATGTTGCATCCGGACATTTTCTTACAAATAACTCAAGCATGGGGAAGGCCGGACATAGATCTTTTTGCCTCCCACCTCAATCACCATCTGAAAAAGTTTTGCACAAGGACATACAATCCTCAAGCATGGAAGGTGGACTCTCTCTCCTTCAGTTGGGACTCTCTAACACTATATGCCTTCCCACCTCTTCCTTTGATGACCAAGGTGTTACTAAAGATCAAGACAGAGCAACCGAAAGTCATACTGATAGCTCCAGACTGGCCAAGACAACACTGGTACCCACTGCTATGGAGTTTGACACACACCAATCCATGGCTCCTTCCTCAAAGGCCTCTTCTTCTGACACAGCACAATTACAGGACACTACACCCCAGCTTGAAAACATTGAAGCTGACAGCTTGGAAGATTCCATGACTATTCCTCAGGATACACTTTCCAAGAGGGTAAAAGATATCATCCTGGAGGCGCGCAGACCTTCCACTAGAAAAACATACTCAGCAAAATGGAAGAGATTTCTTATCTGGAACAGCAAAAAGGGTCAAGACCCATCAGTGATGAGCATTCCACAGATCCTAGAATATTTGGCTGAAATGCTCCACAATGGCCTTTCATATTCTTCCATAAAAATACATGCTTCAGCAATATCTGCCAAATATAACACTGATCCGCCTGTATTTTCTCACCCATTGCTAATACATTTTCTAAGAGGTATAAAGAACATCAACCCTCCAAGGAAACCACCAGTGCCTGCATGGGACCTCAACTTCATGCTGGAAAAATTAACTCTTCCTCCCTTTGAACCAGCAGCATCTTCAGAGTTGAAATTTCTGTCTTGGAAGACAGCTTTCCTTCTGGCAGTAACCTCAGCAAGAAGAGTTTCTGAGCTACACGCCCTTATGGCAATACAACCATTTCTCATTTTTCATCAGGACAGAGTTTCTTTGAGAACCAATCCGTCATTCATGCCAAAGGTGGTATCCAGGGTGTCCCTGAATCAAGCTATTCACCTGTCTACCTTCTTTCCCAATCCTCAAAATAAAGGAGAGAGACTTCTGCACACCTTGGACATACACAGACAGTTGCGCTACTACTTGGACAGAACAAAGTCCTTCAGAAAATCTGACCAGCTTTTTGTAGCTTGCGCTTCTGGATTGCAGGGAAAAGCAATTTCCAAACAGACAGTTTCTAAATGGATTGGGAATTGCATTCGATTCTGCTACTCTTTTCATGGAAAAACTGTGCCAGCTGACATCAGGCCACATTCCACCAGAGCTACAGCCACCTCCACAGCCTTTTTAAGAGGAGTGGCAACAAAGGACATTTTAGAACCTGCTACATGGAGCTCCGTGCATACATTTTCCAAACATTACAACCTGCCTTTATATTCCAGATCCAGAGCAGGGTTTGCTTCTGCAGTCCTGCAGGGCATTTTAGCTACACCATCTTTGTCTTCGTGCCTACCACCCCCAGGTTGGCTATGGTATTCAACCCATGTCAGGACTGCAGTTGCATCCTTGAAGGACATAGTACAGTTTTGTACCTACCATAAATGTAGATGTCCGATAGGTATGCAACTGCAGTCAGGTTTTCCCTCCCACCTACCCCTCTGTGGTATTCTTTTGGGTTTCTACCCCTCATTTTAGCTACCTGGGGTAATCTTTTATGGTGTATTTGTTTTTATGTTGTTGTACTTGTCAGGAATTTTTTCTCTATTTTCAAAATTTAGCCTTCCTTAGAGGGCACCTGGCATCTGGGGCAAGAAACACTGAAGAAGATGGCGTCGGCTGACGCTTTTATACCCCAGGCGCTCTGACGTCAGGGAAAGGGCGACATCAGCCGATGCCAGACCCAGACTTTGGAATCCGGCCGACCGAAGGGCTGCCTGAGGCAGGACAACCCATATGTCAGGACTGCAGTTGCATACCTATCGGACATCTACATTTATGGTAGGTACAAAACTGTACTTTACGGGGTCTGTTATACGTAGGCATGCTTGGCTCAAAGAGCAAACCTTACCAGATCATGTCAAAGCTAAATTATTAGATGCATCTCTTCAAAAAGATGTATTGTTTGGTGTTAAAGCTGAGGAGGTACTAAAGAAAATGGAGGAAAAAGCCAAATCAATGCAAACAGTGAAAGATTTCCTGCAGGTACAACCTCCACGTTTCAGCAGAAACTGGCCTTCAAAAAATTGGTCCTTTCCAGCCACGGACAGACCTCAAAGGGGCAGGTACAGACGCCCAAGGGGTAGAGGGCAACCTCAAGGATCTTTCAGAGCCAGACAGTGGCAAGCACCAACCCCAAGAGGTGGAGAAGATAGATCACAGTCTTTTAGAAAACAGACACAATGACTTCCCCCTACTCCTGCCAAGCAAAGCTTTAATGGCAGCACCTTTGGGTGGAAAACTGACATTATTCTCAAAAAATTGGCATATTGTTACAAAAGACAAATGGATTCTGGACATTATAGACAGAGGCTACAGGTTCCACTTTCACACCCTTCCAAAAACGAGAGGCATGCCAAACCTGCCACAAAATCAAAGGGCAGAGGCACAAAAACAAATTTCATCTCTCATGGACATGAAATCAATTCAAGAGGTACCTGCAACAGAACAAGGTCAAGGGTTTTATTCCAGACTATTCCTGGTACCAAGGAAGGACAAAGATTGGAGACCTATCTTAGACCTATCCATCCTAAACACATATTTACAGGTGCCAAAATTCAAGATGCTGACATTACAGCAGCTTCTTCCCATGCTGGGCAAGGAGTCTTGGCTGGTAACATTGGACCTCAAGGAGGCATACCTGCATGTCCCTATCAGACAAGATTGCAGAAGATACCTCAGATTTCTTGCAGGTTCAACCCATTACCAATTCTCTGCATTGCCCTTTGGCTTATCTACTGCGCCCAGAGTGTTTACGAAATGCCTGGCATCAGTAATCGCCTTCTGCAGACTACAAGGGATACAAATTTACCCATATCTGGACAACTGCCTGATCCAAGCGAACAGCAAGGACATACTACTGCAACACCTGGCGTTTGTAATAAAACTGTTGAACTTCCTGGGATACACAGTCAACAAAAAGAAATCAAAACTAATACCCTCTCAACAAATAATTTTCCTGGGTGCCAGCTTGAATACTACCACCCAGATGGCCTACCTCACGCCAGACAAACAAGGGCAACTGTCTCAATACTTCAGAAAAATGGCAACTTTCTCCAGGCTAACTGCAAGGAAAGTCCTGCAGGCTCTGGGATTCATGGCATCTTGCATCCTACTAATCCCATGTGCAAAGCTGCATATGAGGAAACTTCAATGGTACCTAAAAAACTTATGGTCTCAACACAGCCACAGCTTGGAAGCAATTATTCCACTCATTCCATGCCTTCAAAAGGAATTTTTGTGGTGGGCTCAAGCTTGCCAAAGAAACACAGGTCTTCCTTTCTGTGTACCTCAAGCAACTCAAATCATCACAACAGGCGCCTCAGACTACGCCTGGGGAGCACACATGACAGATCAGTGCATTCAGGGAAAATGGACCCGAAAAGAGAAGCACCTTCACATCAACCAAAAGGAAATGCTAGCCGTGCAAAATGCTATTATGACCTTCAAAGACCTACTGCATCCAGGCCAGCTATTGATAAGGACAGACAACACCACAGTGATGTGGTACATAAACAAACAGGGGGAAACTCATTCATACCCCCTGTGCAGGCAAGCCATGACCCTATGGAACACAGCACTGGAATTGCAAATTCAACTACAGGCACAATTCCTGCCAGGGAAGGACAACACACTGGCAGACAACCTAAGCAGAAATATGACAGATCCACACGAATGGAAATTGCATCCTCAAGTTTTCACAAAGATAACTTAGTCATGGGGACAGCCAGACATAGATCTCTTTGCTACCCACAGAAATTGCCAGTTGAAAAAATTTTGTTCAAGGACCTATCATCCACAGGCCTGGAAAATGGACGCACTTTCCTTCAATTGGGCAACACTGACAGTCTATGCCTTCCCGCCTCTTCCTCTGCTGCCCAAAGTTCTATTAAAAGCCAGAGCAGAGAGGCCGAAAATGATTCTCATTGCTCCAGACTGGCCAAGACAACACTGGTATCCGCTCCTGAAGAGCCTGACACATTCCCCACCATGGATCCTACCTCTAGTCCCTCTACTGTTGTCCCAGCACAACTACAAAACCCTTCACAGCCAACTCAAAACCCTAAATCTAGCTGCATGGAGAATTCCTTGAATTCCCAACAGATTCTCCTCTCCAAGGAGGTGCAGGATGTCATCTTGGAGGCCAGAAGACCTTCTACTAGAAAGGCCTACTGCGCCAAATGGAAACGATTTTGTGCCTGGAATCAAGAAAAGGGACAGAATCCTTGGGTAATAAATATACCTCAAATTTTACAGTACCTAGCTGAGATGTTAAACAATGGACTTTCCTTCTCCTCCATCAAGATCCACGCTTCAGCCATTTCTGCACAATACAACACAGATCCTCCTTTATTCTCTCATCCTCTCTTAAGGCAGTTCCTCAGAGGGGCAAAGAATATAAAACCCCCAAGGAAACCACCAGTCCCTGCTTGGGGCCTCAACTTCGTATTGGAAAAGCTGACCCTCCCTCCCTTCGAGCCAGCTTCTTCAACAGAGCTACAATACTTGTCATGGAAAACAGCCTTTCTTCTGGCTATCACCTCAGCATGCAGGGTTTTGGAGCTACAGGCCCTCATGTCTGTGCAACCATTCATAATTTTCCATCAGGACAGAGTTTCCTTACAAATCAACCCTACCTTTATGCCAAAGGTAGTATCCAGTGTAGCTTTGAATCAGACTATCCACTTACCTACCTTTTATCCTAATCCACAAAACAAAGGGGAAAGGCTACTACATTCCTTGGACATTCACAGGCAACTTCGTTACTATTTGGACAGGACAAAGCCATTCAGGAAATCTGAGCAACTCTTTGTGTCCTATGCTGCAGGTGCTCAAGGAAAGGCTATTTCCAAACAGACAATTTCAAAATGGATAGCCCACTGCATACGCTTTTGTTACTCGATTCATGGAAAAACTGTGCCTGCTTGCATCAGATCCACTCCACCAGAGCCACAGCTACCTCTGCAGCTTTTCTCAGGGGGGGTCCCTACCAAGGACATTTTGGAAGCAGCTACTTGGAGTTCAGTGCATACTTTCTACAAGCACTACCACCTTCCACTATATGCAAAATCTAGAGTGGGCTTTGCCACAGCAGTCCTGCAGGGCATCCTCGCCCCTCCTAGTTCCACTTAGTGCCTACCACCCTTACTTAGCTTTGGGATTCTATCCATCTGTAATGACTGCAGCTGTATGCACGATGAACGTAGTACAGTTTTGTACCTGCCATAAATGTAGATGTTCAAGTGCTCATACAGCTGCAGTCCAGGTTACCCTCCCTCCATCCCCTCTTAGGACAGGCCTTATGACAAACACCTTTATCATACAACCTATTTGGGGTATTCTTTTATGGTGTATTTGCTTGCAACTACTGTTTTTGATTTACCTACATTGCATGTTTGCATAATATTATGTTTTGCCTTCCTTCTGGGGGCACCTGACATCTGGGGCAAGAAAAACTGAAGAAAATGGCGTCGGCTGCCTCTTTTATACCCCTGCCGCACTGACGTCAGGGAAGAAGTGACAACAACCGACGCCGGACCTAGACTTTGGAATTCGGCCGACCAAGGACCCGCCTGACGGCAGGATAACCCATCTGTAATGACTGCAGCTGTATGAGCACTCTAACATCTACATTTATGGTAGGTACAAAACTGTACTTTCGGCTTTGTTAAGGGCAGATCCTGCCTCTTAAACCTGGTTGATTTCTTTGAAACAGTCACCAAGGCCATTGACGTGGGGAAGGTGGTCCACACAGCCTACCTGGACCTCGCAAAAGCCTTCAATACAATACCCCACTCGGGCATTATAGATAAGCTCACCAGCTTAAATATAAACCCCTATGTCACTAGATGGATTGCAAACTGGCTCAAGGACAGAACCCACATGGTTAGAATTGCTGGAGCCATGTCAGACTCCAAACCAGTTACAAGTGGTGTCCCACAAGGCTCAGTTGTGGGACCTCTCTTGTTCGGTATATATTTCTCGGAGGTACAGGCCAACACGGAAGGACTGTGACTGACCAAGTTCGCAGATGATTGCAAACTGGGCGCCATAATCGACTCTCCAGCCAACACAAGCATCCTCCAAAAGGGCCTCATAGAAACTGACAACTGGTGCCAGAGCCATGGCCTCAAGCTAAATGCCAAAAAGTGTATAGTCATCCCCTTTGGCAAAAACAAAGTGCCCACAAATTACCACATAGGTGGTAATCCATTAAGTACAGAAGAAGTAATTAGGGACCTGGGTACCCAAGTTGATAGCAATCTCTAATTTGACAACCACGTGGCCAAAGTGGTTAGAAAAACATTTTATATAGCCCACCTAATCATGAAGGGATTCACATCTAGATCAGGGGAGGTCATCGTGCCTCTTTACTCATCCCTCATCAGGCCCTTAATTGAGTACAATGCCCTTTTGGGATGTACCTTACCAGACACCTGCAGCAACTGGAAAGACCCCAAAAGTACCTCACCAAGAGGATCAAAGGGCTCAAACAGATGCCATATGCTGCCCGGTTAAAGAAACTCAAGCTCTACTCAGTGGCATACCACCTGTTCAGAGGCAATCTGTGCCTGACGTATAAAGCCATGTCCAACCCAGAATGAATGGACATGCTGCACCTCAGAAAATCCAAATCCCATCGAGCTACGCGCTCGAGAGACTTGAACCTCAGCACTGAAATAAATAGGACATGCTGGAGGGACAGGTTCATAACCCAGAGGCTCCCTTCACTCTGGAATAAAATCCCAGTCCAGGTTAGGCAGAGTCCCTCATTGACTCTCTTCAAGAGGAATCTTGATGAGTGGATGGGAGATCGTAGGTTTACCCCGGGTATCACTTCTGTGTCACTGTTAGACAGTGGCACAGTATACTAACCTCGAAAAAGGGCATAGCAAAATAAATTTAAAATGGGTGATGAAAGCCAAACACATTCTGGCTAGGTTTATAAATGCCCTAGGGCAGATAGCCTAGTATGAACCTATGATTCTGATGGATTTCTGTCTCTTCCATAGAAGCCATGGAATCAAATGGACGTCCAACAAAACCAATCGGCTTAAAGGCTTATTCTTTACCATTTCTTAAACTTTTTAGGATATTAAAATCTCAAAACCTTTGCTAATTTTGTTTTCAGTGTTTGGCTTCAGCACCTTGAGAGTAAAAAAAAGTAATTGTTCTTGCAGGTTACTGGTATAACAAACTGGCATAAATCTGTTTTGATTTTTCTGGTTCATATGAAGCTATAAACACCACACCCTTACCTAGAAGATACTTGCTTGATTTGGTTCTTAGTTATTCCACTGTGTGTGTGTGTGTGTGTGTGTGTGTGTGTGTGTGTGTGTGTGTGTGTTTCAGTGATCTTTGCACATCACAATTTTTTGCAAGGTAGAACTTTGTCCTGGTTAATTGCATCATGGCTCAGTGCTGGTTAAGCAGTAGTGGGTTCTATATGTTTTGCCTGTATCCCGTCTAGGACTTGAACCTCATAGTCATCTGGTTCAGTAGTTATGCATTTTTTTCTCTTGGGGTACACCTTTCTTGCTGGCCATCACCTTTGCAATAGAATCTCAGAGCTGCAAGCTCTTATTTTAAAAAGTCTCTTTTTGTCTTACGCAGGGATTGGTTGTCCCTTGAGGACTTCCAAAATGGATGCAAACTGATCAACAGGTTAATTGGAGCTCTACCAATGTAAAAACAGAAACTTTGGAAAATGGAAGTGAAGTTATCAATTTGGGTAAGTCGGTACACTGCCTAGATGTAAAATACAAGAAAAAAGTCAACTAGAAGAAGAGATGAAAAAAAAACTCTGGTGATGCAGAGCCTTCCAGCTGTTCAGCAAAAAGCATTTTAAGTTTCAGTTTTGTACAGGAGATTGCTTCCAGTAATAATAAAAATGTATTTAGAGACATTTAAAATGAGTGAGGCACTGGAAGAATATATAAAGTCAAACGATAAGACCTGTCTCTTGCATCAGTAAAGCTGTTAGATGCTCTTTTTTCCATCAACAGTTGCAGACAGTTAATGACTGACGTGCTGTGATGCATTTGTTTAAGAGATGTCATGATTATTATTTAAAGGGAAACGGGCAAGTTCAAACATTTGATACTGAAAGAAGTAAATGCCTCTGCAGGTAGTTGAATCCCAAGCAGCATTTGTACCTATACATCAAGTGTAACAGTGAACAATTTAGTTTAAGCTTAGTCAGAGTATTTTTTTCTTAAGGCTAAAAAAAATCAGCTGTGAGCATTCAAATTGTTTTCTCATATGGGAGGGAAATTAGAGATGCAACAAGGAAAGATGGTCCTCCACAAGGAGGAACACAGGTACTGGCATGCACTTCCAGCATGATTGAACCTACTTTTAAAATAGGTGAAGTCGGTAGGTGCAACTGTCTGGGGCAAATGCTCCTATATGGAAGAGTAACTTCCTTTTCAGAAAGTATATAGTTTTATGTGTTTGTTTCGAGTTAAAACATTTGGGGTTTCAAAAAATATTTAATTTCTTGTTTCTTGATTATTTTCATTGAAGCAAAAAGTCTAGGAAAAATGTGACATGAATTCAGACAGAGATGAGAAGCAGCAACTGCATACAAGATTAGCCTGTTAAGCATTAATGTACGCATGTAAGATGCAAGTTTGAAACATATAGCCAAAAAGAACAGGCACACAGTTTTGTGAAAGTAATAGTTTCTTATCAGAATCCATTGCAGGTATAAACAAAAAGCAAACAGCACCAAATTATATTAAGAGGTGTAGTGTGCAAATAGCAATGTTATAGGAGATGCATTTGGATAGAAAAGAAAGTACTTATGAATGGATATTCAGCAAAGTAACCAGGACAAAGGCAAAGGGGGTGATACCGAAGTGGAAAGGCAATAATGGAAGATTTGTGGTAATTAGGAGTTACTGGCAGGGAAGGAATATTACACTGGCAAGTATATATAGTCCACCTAAAGCTACTATTATGGAGTGTAAGCGAATTTTGGGAGAAAAAAATAGCTTTCAACGGGGAATATTGTTTTATGGGTGGGAACGGGCCCCTGATTTACATTTGTGAGTATGCAGAGAAGAGGTCGAGAAGGGAAATAGAAAAAATAGATCTCCAAAGAAATATACTAGAATATTTGGAATGTAAGATGTGAATTTACTAGCAGGAGCTCATATAGAATGTACATATTATTCCTTATCGTCCAGAAACTGGGCTAGATAAAATAGAAATTCCTCTTTAAAGGAGCCATGAATATTTAATTTAAAACTTTGAAATGAATTTAATAACTGTTTCCAATCATACCATTAAAGACTAAGACAAAGATGCAGGACAATGAAGTAAAAATGAGACCCTTCCACTTTCCTACTTATTTGTAAAAAGTGTGATAAAATAAAAATGTTGATGTGTCTTTCGGCTTTTCCCGGTTAGGGGTTGCCACAGTGGAACTCCGGTCCGCTAATGATTGGCAGTAGATTTTTACGTGCTGGCTTACCGGGCTTAACGCACAACCTTCAACGAAGGAACCCCCATTCACGCATGTCGCCACACAGAAGTGTGATAAAATAAAAATAAAATTTAAAAATGTGGTAGAAATGATAGAGACAAATATGGGAAATAAGTAATAGGAGTTTAGAGGGGCTGTCAAAGGTTAAACTATTGCAGAATAAGGGAAATCTCACTGAAAAAGAAGAGCAATTGCTGAATTCTAAAGGGAGATTAAAGGGATTGTTTGGATACTGTGCATGAATTTAGAAAGGGTGCCATAAAGCAAGTATTTCTGATAACTCCAGAGCACAAAAATTCTTAACACAACTTGGGCACCAAAAAGTAGAAAGGGTTATTGCAAAACGTAAGGGTGTCTATGACAAGAAAACTAACGACAGAGCCTACAGGAGTATTAGAGATATTTTGGAAATTCTATGCAAATCTGTATGATACAGAGTAATGGGTAACCAAGAAAAGGGTCAAATGGCAATATTTATGGAAAAAACTAACTATGGCAAAGTTAAAGGAAGATGATATTCAAGAATTATTAGCTAAGATAGTAATGGGTGAGATAAAATGGAGATATATAATCAATCAACAATGAAGTCTGAAGAGATGGTATTCATATGAAAGTTTGGAAGTCAGGAAGGTAGAAAGTAATAAAGATTTGAAAGCTTTTATTTAACAGTATTTTAAAAGCAGGACCAGTATCTGTATCTTGGAAAAAAGACGCGGTAGCAGTATTACCCAAAGAGGTTAATAATCCTTTAAAACCTAATTCATATAGACCAATTTACATTTTAAACCATTGTAACATGTTTATGTCTGTACAAAGAGCATGGCAAAGGTGTTGCCAAATTAATAGATGGGTTCATAGGTAGGTACTAGGCTATCTACCCCAAGACATTTATAAGCCTAGCCAGAATGTGTTGGCTTTCGCCGCCCCCTTAGATTAGTTCCCTGTGCCTCTATCCAGCAGAGCCACTGAAGTGATCTCTGGGGTAAACTTTCTGTTTCCCATCCACTCGTCAAGGTTTCTTTTGAAGAGTGTTAGCGAGGAGCTCTGCCTAATGTAGATTGGAATCATGTTCCAAAGCATGGGAAGTCTCTGGGACAGGAATCTATCCCTCCAGCATGTTCTATTTAGATTTAGATCCCTAGAGCATGTGGCTTGAGGGGATAAGGTTTTCTTTAGGTGCAGCTTGTCCATCAATTCCTTGTTGGACATGGCCTTGTATGTCAGGCAGAGATCACTTCTGAGTAGGCGGTATGCAACTAAGTACAGCTGGAGTTTCTTCAGTCAAGCTGCTTAGGGCATCTGTTTGTGGCCAGTGATCCTCTTGGTGAGGTACTTCTGTGGTCTTTCCAGCTGTTGCAGGTGTCTTGTAAGGTACATCCCAAATGGGGCATTGTACTCTATGATGGGTCTGATGAGTAGAGGGGCACAATGATCTCTTTTGATCTGGATACGAACCCTTTTGTGATTAGGTGGGCCACAAAGAAGGATTTGCTAACCACTTTGGCAATGTGATTATCAAAGGTGAGATTACTATCTACTTGGGTCCCCATATCATGTATTACGTCTTCCGTATTTAGGGGACTACCACCTATGCGGTAGTTTGTGGGTACTTTGTTTTTTCCAAAGGGGATGATTGCACTTTTTAGCATTTAGCTTGAGGCCATGATTTTGACACCAGGTATCCATCTCAGTGAGACCCTGAAAGATGTCTGTGTCAGCTGGAAAGTCAATTATAGCCCCTAGTTTGCAGTCATTTGCGAACTTAGTCAGCCATAGTCCACCTGTGCTTGCTTGTACCTCTGAGAAGTATATGCCAAACAGGAGGGGGTCCTAGGACTGAGTCCTGGGGAATGCCACTTGTAACCGGTTTAGAGTCTGACCTAGCTCCCGCAACTTTCACCATGTGGGTTCTGTCTGTGAGCCAGTTGGCAACCCATCTTGTGATGTAGGGGTTTATGTTCAGGCTGGTGAGCTTGTCTATAATACCAAAATGGGGAATGGTGTTGAAGGCCTTTGCGAGGTCTAGGTAGGCTGTGTGTACCACCTTTCCCTCATCTATAGCCTTGATAACTGCCTCAAAGAAGTCCACCGGGTTTAGGAGGCATGATCTGCCCTTAACAAAGCCGAACTGGGTAGGGTCCAGTGTTTGGAGGTCCCCAATGTCTCTGTTAATGAGTTCCATGATGATGCGCTCCATAGCCTTGCAGACCAAGCTAGTTAGGCTTATAGGGTGATAGTTCCCGGGGTCTGTTGTAGCTCCACCTTTGTGGAGAGGAATAACCGTTGCTGTGCGCCACTCTATGGGTACATAGCCTGTGGTGAGGCTGAGTTTGAACAGTGTGTTTAGGTGAGGGGTTAGTTCATCTTTGAGCTTGTGTGGGATGCAGCCTGGGGCACCGTCCAGTCCCATTGATGCTGTTTTTATGGCTTTGGAGAGGGCTGTTTTAACTTGCATGTCTGTGATTTCAAAGACACTACATTCTTCTGGTATGGATGTCCTTCATGGATGCATCTGCAGTCATAACAAATGGGTTGTCCTGTCGTCAGGCAGCCCTTCGGTCGGCCGGATTCCAAAGTCTGGGTCCGGCTTCGGCTGATGTCGCACTTCACCCGACGTCATCTCTGCTGGTCTTCGGGTATAAAGGCATCAGCCGACGCCATTTTCCTCAGTCTTTCTTGCCGCGTGGCACCCGAAGCAGAAGCTGTTCGCAAGTGCCGGTCGGTCAGATCCAGAGATTACTACTACCGAATACTACTTCGAAGACTTCTAAAAGCTAAGTACCCTGTTGGGGACTCTTTCTTGCCTCAGCCGATGTCAGAAAAAGTCAATAACTGTTTAACTTGTGGGAAACAAATACCTCATAAAGATTTCCACTCTTACTGTCTGCCTTGCTTAGGCCCAGACCACGACGTAGCAGCCTGTTCGGCCTGTGCTTCCTTCAACCGACGAACGCTTAGGCGTCGGTCGGAGTTTGCTGAACAGTTTTTCGGCTCAGATTTTGCGTACATTATGCCGTCAGATCCTCCGACTACCCAAATTGTTAAAAAACGCAAAGAAAAAGACCGACACTTGCGGTCCGCGGTTTCGGCCGAAACCACGGTTAAGCAAGGCGCGAGTGTCTCGGTTTCGGCCGAAACCGAGAAAACTGGTCAATCTTCAGCCGAATCCATGACTACTACTGAGGCTCCTGCTACCTTACTTGAATCGGCCTCAGAAATTTTGCCTACATCTGTGGTTCCTAGTGATTTATCAGACACCATCCCTTTGGATGTCTCTACCCCAGCACGTGGTGCTGCTAGGCCTCCTGCAGCCATGTCTATTAAGGCCTTTGCCAGGGCTAAAGCAGCCAAATCTGCTAAATCAGTGCCTTTTAAGCCCCCCTCACACAGGCCCACTTCTAGTTCACAAATGCTTACTCTGGCAGAAGATTTAATATCCTTAATTAGGGATCCCAATCTCACCCAGACAGGGCCTCTCAGCCCCAGAAAAGAGACCTAGAGCAGAGCCCCCGAGCCAGTGTCCTCTGATGATTCTGGATGACTCAGACATTACAGACCAGCCAGAGGCTCCTTTTCTACTTATGAAGATTCCGATGCTGAAGAATCCATTCCAGCTGCCTCTCCACCAGAGGAATTTTCCTTTGGGGAAACCTTACATGCCATGAGAGAACAATTCCAATGGCAGGGACAAGATTTCTCAGATTCAAGGAAAAGGCTTAGGACTTTTCTGCACTTACCACAACATAGGCCCTTAGCTATACCTCCTGTACTGCCTGTTGTGGATGATGCATTTAATGATGTCTGCACTGCTCCTGATTCTTTACCTCCAGCCCCTGCCAAACCAGATAGATTTTACAGGGTGCCAGACACTCATCACCACCTATACAAGGCCCCTCTTGCAGACCCGAAACTATATCCCAGGGGCCCAAGGCAGTAGCCTCGACCACAGCAAAAACCCTATTCCTTCTGAAAGGGAATCCAGGTCCTTAGAGATGGGGAAAAAGTTTACACCTCTGCTACTCTCTCAGCTAGAGCTTTAAACTGTCAGTTTCATATGATCCAATACCAAGAGTTTATGCTTGATCAGTTAACTAAAAACTGTCCTCTGATGAATCTTTAGATAAGAAATATGTATTAGAAATGGTGAATAACATACAACAGGTTAGTAACCATTCCTTAAAATGTGGCTATGATGCACTGGAGGCTTCATTTAGATCAGCCATGACTGGCACAGTGATAAGAAGGCATGCATGGTTGAAAGAACAGGTCTTACCGGATCATGTTAAAGCAAAGCTATTAGATGCTCCTATGGATAAGGCCAGTCTATTTGGTACACCTGCCCAGCAGGTAATGAAGAAAATGGAAGAAAAGGCAAAATCTGTACAAACAGTTAAAGATTTCTTACAGGTTCAGCCCCAAGGTTTAGCAGGAACTGGCCTGCCAAAATTGGTCCTTTCCTGACTCCACAAGATCCCAAAGGGGCAGGAATAGATGCTCTAGAGGCAGAAATCAATCCAGAGGAGGTGCCTACAGAGGACGACAGTGGCAAGGCAATAACCGAGGCACAGACACAACCACTGCCACTGCAACAGGACAATTACAGTGACTTGGCTCTGACTCCGCCTACCAGGAGCAAATAGCAGCACCATTAGGCGGAAAGTTAGCCTTATTTTCGAAAAATTGGCACTATATCACAAAAGACAAGTGGATTTTGCAAACCATAGACCAAGGCTACGGTTCCACTTCCACACCTTACCAGTAAAAGAGGAATGCCAAACCTGCCTCCAAATCAAAAATAGAAGCTCTGCAGCAGATAGCGGAATTAACAAAGATGAGAGCTGTGGAAAGAGTACCAATAACAGAACAGGGCAAAGGATTCTACTCCAGACTCTTCCTAGTGCCAAGAAAAGAGAAAAGTTGGAGACCTATTCTCGACCTGTCCATCTTAAACACATACATCATTGTCCCAAAATTCAAAATGCTGACCCTACAGCAACTTCTTCCCATGCTGGGCAAGGAGTGTTGGCTGGTAACTCTAGATCTCAAGGAGGCATACCTGCACGTCCCCATTCGACCAAATTGCAGAAGATACCTCAGATTTCTTGCAGGATCAGAGCATTATCAATTCTCAGCATTGCCCTTTGGCTTATCTACTACGCCCAGAGTATTCACAAAATGCCTGGCATCAGTAATCGCTCACTGCAGAGTACAGGAATCCAAATTTATCCATACCTGGACGACTGCCTGTTACAAGCGGACAACAAAAGCAAGCTGACAACAGATTTACAAAGGGTCATTTACTTGCTACAAGCCCTGGGATACACAGTCAATTTACAAAAGTCAAGGCTGATACCATCCCAAACAAGAACATTCTTGGGCGCGGAATTGGACACAGTAAAACAAATGGCATTCCTAACTGCAGAAAAACAAAAAACTCCCTCTTTACTTCTTGGCATTAACAAAGCAGAACAAACTAACAGCAAGAAAAGTTCTGCAGGCCTTGGGCTTCATGGCATCATGCATAATCTTGGTCCCACATGCCAGACTGCATATGAGAAAGCTACAGTGGTACCTAAAGAATTTATGGTCTCAGCACAGGCACAGCTTAGAAACAGAAATCCCACTAATCCCATGCCTAAAACAGGAGTTCCTATGGTGGGCTCAAGCATGCCAGGCAAACCCAGGCTTACCCTTCCACAACTTTCGAGCAAGCCAAACCATCACAACGGACGCCTCAGACCTAGGATGGGGGGGCGCACATGCTGGACAAATGCATACAAGGATTATGGACTCAAGACCAGCTGCACCTGCACATAAACCAAAAAGAAATGCTGGCAGTAAAACTGGCAATCCAAAAATTCAGACCATTCCTCAAAGAAGGCCATTTGATGATAAGGACAGACAACACCACAGTCATGTGGTACATCAACAAACAGGGAGGCACTCATTCATACCCCCTATGCAGAATGACTTTGGACCTTTGGAATCTGGCTCTCAGCTACAACATCCAGTTACAGGCAATATTTGTGCCGGGAAAAGAGAACACCCTAGCGGACATGTTAAGCAGAACCACCTCGGATGCTCACGAATGGATGCTACACCCGGACATCTTCAAGGCCATTACAAAGAAATGGGGAATGCCACAAATAGATCTATTCGCTTCCCCACTCAATCACCAGCTCAAAAAATTCTGCACAAGGACATTCCACCCACTTGCATGGAAGGTGGACTCTCTATCCTTCAGCTGGAAAGGCCTGACAGCATATGCATTTCCACCTCTTCCCTTGATGCGCAAGGTACTACTGAAAATCAAAGAGGAACGTCCAAGGATAATCCTGATAGCTCCGAACTGGCCAAGACAACACTGGTATCCATTGCTGAGGAGCATGTCTCGGGAGAAAATGTGGTCAATACCCCTGATGCCTTTGATGTTAACTCAGAACAACTACAACATCATGCATCCAAACCTAAAAACCTTGCAACTGACTGCCTGGAACATCACATAGCAGCAACTAACCCAGACCTTTCCCAAAGGGTTAAAGACATTATCCTTGAAGCCCGCAGACCTTCAACAAGAAGGAACTATGCAGGAAAATGGAAAAGATTTGTCATTTGGAGTACTGAAAGAGGAAAAGATGTGTCGAACATAGATATTGCTAACATTCTGGAGTACTTGGCAGAGCTTCTACATACAGGCCTGTCCTATTCCTCCATCAAGATACATGCATCAGCTATTTCAGCAGAATACAGCTTTGATCCACCTGTCTTTTCACATCCTCTACTCAGGCAGTACCTCAGAGGGATCAAGAATGTAAAACCTCCTAGGAAACCACCATTACCAGCATGGGACTTGAACTTTGTGCTAGAAAAGTTGACACTCCCTCCGTTTGAACCAGCAGCAACAGCAGACCTACAACACCTGTCATGGAAAACTGCTTTCCTACTGGCAATTACCTCAGCAAGGAGGGTTTCGGAACTACAGGCCTTAATGGCAGTGCAACCCTTCCTAATCTTCCATCAAGATAGGGTGTCCATGAGAACTAATCCTACATTTATGTCTAAGGTGGTATCCAGAGTGTCTTTAAACCAGGCAATCCACCTACCTACCTTCTTTCCCAATCCACAAAACAGGGGGGAAAGAATGCTGCACACCTTGGATGTACATAGACAGTTACGCTACTACCTGGACAGAACCAAAAGTAACAGAAAAACTGACCAGCTTTTAGTAGCCTATGCAACAGGAAGGGAAGGAAAAGCAATTTCCAAACAGACAATCTCCAAATGGATAGGAAATTGCATAAGATTCTGTTACTCCTACCATGGAAAACCAATCCCACAGAACATAAGACCTCATTCTACAAGGGCTACAGCCACTACCACAGCTTTCTTACGAGGAGTGGCAACCAAGGACATTATTGAGGCGGCTACTTGGACCTCCGTGCATACATTTGCCAAGCATTATAATTTATCTCTATACTCTAGATCCCGAGCAGGGTTTGCCACTGCTGTACTGCAAGGGATCCTAACTACACCATAATTTGTCTTCCTCCTCCCCTAGTTTGGCTATGGTATTCTACCCATTTGTTATGACTGCAGATGCATCCATGAAGGACATAGTACAGTTTTGTACCTACCATAAATGTAGATGTCCGAACTGGATAGCATCTGCAGTCAGGATTACCCCCTCCTTCCCTCTGTGGTACTCCTAGGGTATTTACCCTCCTAATAGCTAGCTGGGGAGTCTCTTATGGTGTATTTGTTTGTATATATGTACATACATGCTTATTTTTGTGTTTGCCTTCTACTTTTTTGGAAACATTGGCATTTATCCAAAATTTAGCCTTCCAAGAGGGCAACTGGCATCTGGGGCAAGAAACACTGAGGAAAATGGCGTCGGCTGATGCCTTTATACCCAAAGACCAGCAGAGATGACGTCAGGTGAAGTGCGACATCAGCCGAAGCCGGACCCAGACTTTGGAATCCGGCCGACCGAAGGGCTGCCTGACGACAGGACAACCCATTTGTTATGACTGCAGATGCTATCCAGTTCGGACATCTACATTTATGGTAGGTACAAAACTGTACTTTATGGGCCCTTTTGGGGGTGAGAGAGGGCATGAAGTTTGCGCCAAACCTGTCTGCCAGGATGTTGGCGATATCAGTCGGTTTAGTGTATTTTGTGCCATTCTGCACTAACTCTGAGCAGATCTGAGCATTGCCACTTTGATTCTTGACATAGCTAAAGAATGCCTTGTGGTTATCTTTGGAGTTCTTGGCAATTTTTCTTTCGAAGCTTGCCTTGGATGATTTTGAGGGATCGTAGTTTCTTGCTGATACTGATCAGGGATGTCTTCCCTTCTTGAGATTTTACTCTCTTCTGTACTAGTTTCCTCCTTCTGTTGTATGGCTTGTTTATGGCAGGAGTCCACTAGACTGGTTTCCTTTTCTTGGATGAGTGAGTCTTGGTTTTGCTTGGGATAGCACGATACATGCATTCTTGTAGGTGCCTGTAGAATGCATTAGTAAAAGATTTTGCAACTTGGACAGCGTTATCCTTTAGCATGGGGGCTTTGAAACTTTCCACCTCAGTCTTAAGTAACGTGAAGTTTGCTTTTGAAAAGTTTTTCATGGTGGTTTCCTTGTCCGGGGGTGGGGGCGGAATGTGGATATCCAAAGTGATTTGTTTATGGTCAGATCTAACCAGCAAGGGGTTGACCTCCGGTGTGAAACACCAGTCGCCCATGTTGGTGATGACCAGGTCCAATATGTTGTCACCTCTGGTGGGAGTGTTGACCAGTTGAACCAGGGCATTTGAGTTTATAAATTCTAGGAATATGTTGGGCAAGGGAGTTAGTACTTCAGTAGTTCTCCCAGTTAATGTTTAGGTAATTGAAATCACCCAATATTAGGGTGTTTGATAGGACCTTTATGTTTCCCAGTGTTTCCAGAAACGCAGAATGGATGTCCAGGGACATGGTTGGTGATCTGTAACAATCTACAATTTGAATTGCAGTTTTGCCCATTGTTAGTTGCACGTGGATGATCTCTGAAGCATCGTGCTGTGCCACTAACCTGGAGGTGTGGTTGTCCTTGATGAATATGGATACGCCCCCACCTTTTGTATTTCGGTTCGGGTTCTGTGGCCGAAATGTATGGTATGAGTTGTTATCTGGTAGTGCTGGGGTGCTCTCTGGAGCTTTAAACCAGGTTTCTGTTACTGCACATATATCAGTTTTCTCCATACTGAGGAGTGCCTCGAGTGCATGCATTTTGAGGTTTAGACTTCTGGCATTGAGCAGCATTACCCTCAGTTTTTTGTTACTTGTGCTATTTACGGCGGTGGGTTTGTCTTTTGAGCCGTGCCTAAAAAAGGCACAATGGAGGTGGCAAGAGCCTTGGCCAGTATTCGAAAGCCTAAGGGTGTGACAGGTGCAAGCCGTCTCTAGCGAAGCAGCGTGGCTTGTCAAGCATGTCATCCCAGGCGGACAGACACTGGATCCCCTTTGAATAACACCAGAAACTTAGCCAAATGTTGAAATCAAGAATTTTTTCTTTATACCCGTGGTATCATTCTTGGTGAGGGCAGGATGCTACTCGGGGTCAGGGTCATACCGGCCTGGGCTATGTGATCAGAGAGCTCTTCCATGTCTCTCTTCATGTAGTCCAGGGAGTTATGGTTCAGGTCATTCACACCAACATGGACAATGACAGAGTCATATTTGTACTTGTTCTGGAGATATGTATCAATATGATTTTGTGAAAGGGAGGCAAACATTTGACAACATTAGTTGAACTATGGTGATCCAAAGGGAAACAGAGTGTAAGAAAATGCCACTGTTGTTGGTAGGTCTTGATGTAGAAAAGGCATATTTGACAGAGTTAACTGAGATTATTTTTATTTATGGCAGCTAAGAATATGCGGAAAAAGAGGAAATTCGGAAGCTGGAAGCTCTTTATTATGGATATGGATAGGAAGACACAAGCAGTGAAAATGTTTCTAGTCCCCTTAGTTTTGTTTACACATCAGGCATGTTTTTTATAGAAGAGAAGTTGTGGCCCATAACTCGTAATGAGTTGAAGGAATTTATTTTGGAGGAGAAGAGGGCAAGAGTTAAATGGAATAAGTTATTTCTTCCCATAGAAGAAGGTGGTTTGGGATTATTGGATTTGAATAAGTACTTTAGAACTAGGTAGTTGAAGCTCATATGCATAAGATAAGCAGAAAGTTACAAATCAAAATGAAAAGGCATGATGATGATGAAACTGGGGAACATTCAAGAAAAAAAGGAGTGTAGGGTTTTAGATACAGGCCCTTAAGGTGAATAACAACAAACATGCAGAATGTTATATTTAGCAAGTAACCACTGATGGTATAATGGTTAAGTTGTTTAACTCACAGACAAAAAAGTTCAGATTGATTCTCACATTTGAGGGAATTTGGCTAAGCTTAAAATGATCTAAAAGGGCAGTTACCCTGGTACCTAGCTGTGATCCTATATGAATAGACCTACAAATTTTTGGCTTGACACCTGTTGCCCTTATGGATAGCAGTAATGTATAGATGCCCTAAAGTACAGGCATATACCAAAACTGTTCTAGCCCCTGGGCATTGATAATTGGGGAAAATTGGGGCATGAATGACTATGCTTAGAAAGGCTCTAGGGCAGTTAGCCTAGTAACCTCATAGGATTCTATTTATAAAGTAGCAGTAAGTATTTTAAGAACTAAACCAAAATAACATAAGAGTGGAGAAAAGAGATTTTAGCAATAGGGATGACTACAAGTATGTGTATAGAAAATAGGCAAGAGAGGGTGTAATTTACTGCAGAAAATTAGCAAAGGTACCAATGTATTGAATATTGTAAAGACTATAAAATAATTGGGGATGGGATGTATAGAAAGGGGAAGAAGCAAATGATATAGAAATGTATTTATTTTATTTTACATTTGCAAATAATGCAGTTTGTGGAAACAATAAATGTAGAATAATGTTGAGAAGGAGTGAAATTTAAGGAAAAGCAGAACTTGACTAGTTTAACATTGGAGTGAGTAATAATTGTGCATAGGTTCATAGTTGTGTATTAAGCTAATGACCATGGAGCATTTTTAAGCCTAGCCAAATAACCAAAATCTCTGTCATGTTCTGGTACCCGTAATAGTGTAAGCAGGGTCTTGGGAAATGAAACATTTACAAGTAGGGACCTGGGAGGTGAACCATTTATAACCTGGCTGTGTCCATTAGAAACATAGGTGTCAAAACAGGGGCAAATTTCCAGTTTCACATCCAGTTGTCCAAGTTTCACTTTAACTGGATTATGTACGAACTGTACTTCACATGGAAGGGGAGCCTGTGCCAGTGAAGAGGGTAGCCTCTGGGATACATAACTGCCTGTTCAGCAAGTACAGTTTAAGTCTCTAAAATGGGTAATTCTGCTGCTGTTTGTTTTGTGGATATGCAGGAGGTCCATTAGAGTGAGGTCCAAAGATTCCAGGCATTGATCTCCCCTCAAAAGGCTGTAGGAGATAGAATACAGGCCTACAGCTTTAAGATGGGCTGCATAGAAAGTTATTTATGCTGTGTATTATTTTAATGAGGGTTGTCTGTGGACATTTCAGTTGTTGGATGTGTCTGGCCAGGTACATACCAAAGGGGGTATTATACTCAATGATAGTTCTGATAAGTGCTGAATACAGTGGAACAATGACCACCTTGTACCTAGATGTCATACATTTGTTTATAAGTTGTGCAACATAGAATACTTGCCTCACTACTGTAAATATGAGATGGTCAAAGGCTAAATTACCGTCTATGTGTGTCAGCTTTTTGGGGTGTGTTGTGTTTATTGTTGATGATCTTCACATTTATCACTGCTGCAGTAAAGTACGCTATATGAATTGTATTCTCCATGGGATATAACAGCCAGCCAACTTCCAAAGCTTCAGGATATCTTCCATGCACCAAAACCATTAGTCTGCTTGAGCTGAGCTGACTAAAGATACAGGTTTGGGCACCAACTCCTTCAAGCGTTCCTGCAGCCCAAGAGAGCACACCTCTGAGGGCTTTTGAGGATTGACAATCAGCTTGTGCTGTTCCATTCCTGCACAGATACGTTCTCTTTTGGAAATAACCTTCCACTTAATGTTTAATGTGGGAAACTACTTTTTAAGCTATGAATATATGTTTTTATTGACTCCTGTGACTTTGCAGTACTTTTAAATGTGAGCATACATTTGTGCTTTACACTTTTAAACATTAATTTAAACATTCCAAAAAGTTTTTTTTTTTCCTGAGGATAAACTGCATTTAAATTACTTTGTGAGGCTGGTAATGTGTATTAGAGTCCCTTGTATACTGTTTTTTTTTTTTTTTTTTTTGGGGGGGGGTAGTGACTCTATGCTACTTTTACAATTTTACCAGCTTGTGCTGGTTAGTTTCCTGGGGAAAGAGGCATGTTTTTTTGCTAGGCCATTGAACAAAGCCATTATGGACCAGATGGGGCATGGGAGGATGGCATAATGGTTAAGGTGTTTACCTTACAGACACAAGGTGCAGGGTTTGATTCTCACATGGGGTAATTGGCTAGGCTTGAAATGACTCACAAGGGCAGTTAGCCTAGTTCTAACCTATGGTAGCCATGTCCTCTGCAGCTATTGAGATCCCTTCAATGAGCAAGGCAGAGTCACTTTTGTTGGTGTTGGCAGAAGGGGTAGGGATGGTGCTCCTGCTTAATCAGAGTGTTGTGCCCATCCCTGGGGAAGCTGTTGCTGTCATTAAAAAAACTGTTTACCCTAATTTTCCTGTCAAAAGGAAACTGAAAATTAAACGTATCTTCTTCAATTTCACTAGACAAGAAAAGTTTAAGTCTGGCTCAGGGTCTTGACCAGGCTTGTGACCCTTCTTATCAGATGGTTTTTAATAAGGGAAAAAGAGAATCCTCTTTTCCTGAAGAGATTTGAGAAATTTAATCTGGACAGGAATGTGCTAAGGGAGATACAGAATTCTGATTCAGACAAAGGAAAATATATGAATCTGCTTGTCAGGGGGATTCTCTTCCCCTGAGACTATTTACAGAATATGCCAGTATTTTCAGTGGGAAAACACTGAGGTTTCTCAATCCCTCAAAAAATATTGTGAAATGTTACAACTGGAATTCCTAGAACCCCCCCATGGGGTATGCACTGGGGGATATGTTTGTCATAGCCCATGGTTTCCCTGATAATCAGCCTGAAAGAAAGCTAAGAAAGCAGACAGAATTTGCAAGGTTCCTCAATCTTTCAGATTTTTATACACATCCCAGACCTGACCCAGCAGCTATAACTTTAGTCAGTCCAAGCATTTTGTTAATTCTAATCCTTCTCCTTCTGACAAGGATGATAAAACAATTGGCAATTTTGTGGGGAAAGTGTGTACTTCTGTAACTTTAATTTTTAGAATTTTGAATTGTCAGGCTCATATGTTAAAACATATACTAATTGTGAAAGTATAAGGAATGTTTCATCTGCAACTCCTTAGTATCTTCTATATCTCAGGTCACTACAAATTGTTTGTAGTGTGTTTATGACTCTGTAGATACTGTATCCAGGGCTTTTGCCACTTGTACTATGTTGAGGAAGTTTGCCTGGCTACATTCTGAAAAATGAGATTTTAAACTCACCTTTGGAAGGAGATTTATTCTGGTACCTCTGCAGAAGTTAGCAAAAAATATGATGAGAGGAGTAAGCTGATACAGGGAATCGCTCAGATTTTTCAGCCCTCCTCTAAATTTTCCATTTTTTTTTTTTTTTTTTTTTTTGCTACCTCATCCAATTTTGGCAAAAAAAAAAACAGTCTCAGCAAAATGCTGGAAAGCAGATGTTTAAAAAACAATAGCAGGGAGTCCATCCCCCCAGAACAAAAGACAGTCAAATAAGTCAGAATGGCTATAGTGGAGCTTATGATCTTGTCTCCCCACCCAACCCACCCTGGCTTTTCCTTATCCCTTCCAGAAAATGTGAATCTCCATTTCTTTATTTGGTAACATATTGCTTCAGACAAATGTGTTCTGAGACTGATTCAGCAGCAATACAGATGGCAGTGTGAAGAAATCCCTCCTTCACTGGGAATTTTTCTACAAACACCAGACCAAGCCTCTGTTTCTTCCTGTCCTTCAGCACATGCTTTTTCAGGGGGTGATAGAAATTGTCCCTTCTCAGTGTGGAAAATATTTTTATTCAAGAATGTTTTATGGTGCCAAAGAAAGAAATCGCCTGGAGACCAGTCCTGGACCATTCTTTCCTAAACTAGTTTATGATAGTGCCTAAGTTCAAAATGCTTTCACTATACAATCTCCTCTCTCCTCTTCATTTGAGTTTTTGGTAAGCTTAAATTTCAAAGATGCTTATCCCATTCCTATCTATCCAGGCTTCAGATGTTTCTTAAAAGTTTTTGTGTGTCTGGATCATGTTATCAGATGTTCATCGTGCATACAGCTGCAGTCATAACAGATGGGTTATCCTGCTGTCAGGCGGGTCTTCGGTCGGCCGAATTCCAAAGTCTAGGTCCGGCGTCTGTTGTCATTGCTTCTTCCCTGATGTGAGTGCGGCAGGGGTATAAAAGAGCCAGCCAACGCCATCTTCTTCTGTCTTTCTTGCCGCACGGTGCCTGAAGCAGAAGCAGTTCACAAGTGCCGGTCAGCCAGCTCCTGAGATTTACGAAAATATTTCAGCCGAAGTCTTCTTGAAAGCTAAGTACCCGTTGAAACTTTTCTTGCCTCAGACCGATGTCAGACAAAGTTAATAATTGCATTTCATGTGGGAAGCAAATACCGCATAAGGATTTTCACTCTTTCTGTATTCCTTGCTTAGGCCCAGACCATGACGTCTCGGCCTGCCGTTTTTGTGCTAGATTCAACAAACGCACTATTAAGCGTCGGGCGGAGTTCGCCCATCACTATTTTGGTAAAAAATGTAATTACATTATGTCGTCGGATACTCCAACTCCAGTTTTGGGTAAAAGACGCAAGGATAAGGACCGACATACGAGGTCCGCGACTTCTACTGACACCACGCTAAGGCCGACTACCGGTTCTCCGGTTCTCAGCGAGGTGCCTACACAGCCCCTGACTACCGATGACACTTCATTACTGGTGTCTTCTGTGCCCGAGGTCGCAGGCTCCTCGGCCCCCACTCTGACTACAGATACCGACGCCACTTTTGGCGGGGAAACCCAGAGTTTAGACAGGCCTGCCATTTCTCAAGGTGTCTTCAGGCCTTCCTCCTTCTCCATTAAGACTTTCACAAAATCTAAAGCAGCCATGAAAACTAAAAAACAAGGACCACAGACCCCTTCTCAAGGCCCCATGCCTAAAAAACAGATGCTCAAAATGGCTGAGGATTTGATTACTCTTATCAGGAGTTCTCAACCCCCCTCGGACAAAAGGCCCAGATTAGAGGAAGACTACCCTTCCTCAGATCAAGCCTCTATTACCTCTGAACATTCTGAGGACCAGGAATATACATATTCTCCTTTTGAAGACTCTGATGCAGAGGAGTCTATTCCCTCGGTCTCCCCCCTGAGGATTACTCTTTTGGGGAAACCCTACATACTTTGAGGGAACACTTTCACTGGGAAGGCCAAGATTACTCAGATTCCAAGAAAAGGCTCAGGGGTTTTCTCTTGCTCCCCCAGCATAGGCCTCTGGCTATCCCTCCTGTCTTAGATATATTAGATGATGTGTACACAGAAGCCAGCCTCAACCCAGATTCTTTACCTCTGGCTCCTGTTAAACCTGACAGGTATTACCGGGTTCCAGATTCACACCAGTTCCTATACAAAAGCCATACTGCTGACCCAGAAACTATTTCACAGGGTCCCAAGGGAATTAATGCTTCTACTGCTAAAAAAACATTACCTTCAGAGAGAGATTCCAGAGCTTTAGAAAGGTGGGGGAAAAAGGTGTACACCTCGGCCACTAACCATGAGGGCATTAAACTGTCAGTTCCATATGTTAAAGTATCAACAGTTTTTATTATCTGAGTTGAAAAGCAAAATGACACAACCTGAGCAACCAGATTTAAAAGAGTTGCAGGATTTGTTGCATAGTGCAGAGCAAGTGGGTAAACATACCTTACAATGTGGTTTTGATGCTTTAGAGGCCTCATGTAGAGCTGCTGTTACAGGGTCTGTCATACGTAGACATGCTTGGCTCAAAGAACAAGCCTTACCAGATCATGTCAAAGCTAAATTACTGGATGCACCTCTTCAAAAAGATGTATTGTTTGGTGTTAAAGCTGAGGAGGTACTAAAGAAAATGGAGGAAAAGGTGAGATCAATGCAAACAGTGAAAGATTTCCTGCAGGTACAACCTCCACGTTTCAGCAGAAACTGGCCTTCAAAAAATTGGTCCTTTCCAGCCACGGACAGACCTCAAAGAGGCAGATACAGGCACCCGAGAGGTAGAGGGCTATCTCAAGGATCATTCAGAGGCAGGCAATGGCAAGCACCAACCCCAAGAGGTGGAGAAGATAGAGCACAGTCATTCAGAAAGCAGACACAATGACTTTCCCCTTTACCTGCCAAGCATAGCTTTAATGGCAGCACCTTTAGGCGGAAAACTGGCATTATTCTCAAAAAATTGGCATATTGTCACCAAAGACAAATGGATCCTGGGCATTATAGACAGAGGCTACAGATTCCACTTTCACACCCTTCCAAAAATGAGAGGCATGCCAAACCTGCCACAAAATCAAAGGGCAGAGGCACAAAAACAAATTTCAGCTCTCATGGACATGAAAGCTATTCAAGAGGTGCCTGCAAAAGAACAAGGTCAAGGGTTTTATTCCAGACTATTCCTGGTACCAAGGAAGGACAAAGATTGGAGACCTATTTTAGATCTATCCATCCTAAACACATATTTACAGGTACCAAAATTCAAGATGCTCACATTACAGCAACTTCTTCCCATGCTGGGCAAGGAGTCTTGGCTGGTAACATTGGACCTCAAGGAGGCATACCTGCATGTCCCTATCAGACAAGATTGCAGAAGATACCTCAGATGTCTTGCAGGTTCAACCCACTATCAATTCTCTGCATTGCCCTTTGGTTTATCTACTGCGCCCAGAGTGTTTACGAAATGCCTGGCATCAGTAATTGCCTTCTGCAGACTTCAAGGAATACAAATATACCCATATCTGGATGACTGCCTGATCCAAGCGGACAGCAAGGACATACTTCTGAAACACCTGGCATTTCTAATAAGACTGTTGAACTTTCTGGGATGCACAGTCAACAAAAAGAAATCAAAACTAATACCTTCTCAAACAATAATTTTCCTGGGTGCCAGCTTGAATACAAACACCCAGATGGCCTACCTCACGCCAGACAAACAAGGGCAACTATTTCAATACTTCAGCAAAATGGCAACCTTCACCAGGCTGACTGCAAGGAAAGTCCTGCAGGCTCTGGGATTCATGGCATCTTGCATTCTGCTGATCCCATGTGCAAAGCTGCATATGAGGAAACTTTAATGGTACCTAAAAAACTTATGGTCTCAACACAGCCACAGTTTGGAAACAATTATACCACTCATTCCATGTCTTCAAAAGGAATTTCTGTGGTGGGCTCAAGCATGCCAAAGAAACAAAGGTCTCCCTTTCTGCATACCTCAAGCAAATCAAATCATCACAACAGACGCCTCGGACTACGCCTGGGGGGCACACATGAAAGATCAGTGCTTTCAGGGAAAATGGTCCCAAAAAGAGAAACACCTACACATCAACTAAAAGGAAATGCTAGCAGTGCAAAATGCTATTATGGCCTTCAAAGACCTACTGCCTCCAGGCCAGCTATTGATAAGGACAGACAACACCACAGTGATGTGGTACATAAACAAACAGGGGGGAACTCATTCATACCCCCTGTGCAGACTAGCCATGACCCTTTGGAACACAGCTCTGGAATTGCAAATCCAACTTCAAGCACAATTCCTGCCAGGGAAGGAAAACACACTGGCAAGACAGCCTAAGCAGAAATATGACAGATCCACGTGAATGGAAGTTACATCCTCAAGTTTTCGTAAAGATAACTCAGGCATGGGGACAGCCAGACATAGATCTCTTTGCTACCCACAGAAATTACCAACTGAAAAAATTTTGCTCAAGGACCTATCATCCGCAGGCCTGGAAAGTGGACGCACTTTCCTTCAGTTGGACAACATTGACAGTCTATGCCTTTCCGCCTCTCCCTCTGCTGCCCAAAGTTCTACTAAAAGCCAGAGCAGAGAGGCCGAAAATTATTCTCATTGCTCCAGACTGGCCAAGACAACACTGGTATCCACTCCTGAAGAGCCTGACGCATTCCCCACCATGGATCCTACCTCTAGTGCCTCTTCTGTTGTCCCAGCACAACTTCAAAACTATTCACAGCCAGCTCAAAACCCTAAATCTAGCCGCATGGAGAATCCCTTGATTTCACAACAGACCCTCCTCTCCAAGGAGGTGCAGGATGTCATCTTGGAGGCCAGAAGACCTTCTACTAGAAAAGCCTACTCCGCCAAATGGAAGTGGTTTTGTGCCTGGAATCAGAAAAAGGAACAGAATCCTTGGGTAATAAACATACCTCAAATATTACAGTACCTAGCTGAGATGTTAAACAGTGGACTTTCCTTCTCCTCCATCAAAATCCATGCTTCAGCCATTTCTGCACAATACAACACAGATCCTCCTTTATTCTCTCATCCTCTCTTAAGACAGTTCCTCAAAGGAAACCACCAGTCCCTGCTTGGGACCTCAACTTCATATTGGAAAAACTGACCCTTCCTCCATTTGAGCCAGCTGCTTCAACAGAACTACAATATTTGTCATGGGAAACAGCCTTCCTTCTGGCTATCACCTCAGCACGCAGGGTTTCGGAACTACAGGCCCTCATGGCTGTGCAACCTTTCATCATTTTCCATCAGGACAGAGTTTCTTTACGAACCAACCCTACCTTTATGCCAAAGGTAGTATCCAGTGTAGCCTTGAATCAGACTATCCACTTACCTACCTTTTACCCTAACCCACAAAACAAAGGGGAAAGACTACTGCAATCCTTGGACATTCACAGACAACTACGTTATTATTTGGATAGGACAAAGCCATTCAGGAAATCTGAGCAACTCTTTGTGTCCTATGCTACAGGTGCTCAAGGAAAGGCTATCTCCAAAGAGACAGTCTCAAAATGGATAGCCCACTGCATACACTTTTGTTACTCATTTCATGGAAAAGCAGTGCCATCTGGCATCAGGTCCCATTCCACAAGGGCCACAGCTACCAATGCAGCTTTCCTCAGCGGGGGTTCCTACCAAGGACATTTTGGAAGCAGCCACTTGGAGTTCAGTGCACACTTTCTCCAAACACTATGACCTTCCACTTTACTCAAAATCTAGAGCGGGATTTGCCACAGCTGTCTTGCAGGGCATCCTTGCTTCTCCTAGTTCCACTTAGTGCCTGCCACCCCTACTTAGCTTTGGGATTCTACCCATCTGTTATGACTGCAGCTGTATGCACGATGAACATAGCACAGTTTTGTACCTACCATAAATGTAGATGTTCGAGTGCTCATACAGCTGCAGTCCAGGTTTCCCCCCTCCATCCCCTCTTAGGACAGGCCTTATGACAAACACCTTCTCATACAACCTATTTGGGATATTCTTTTATGGTGTATTTGCTTGCAACTACTGTTTTTTGATTATTCTATATTGCATGATTACATAAGTTTATGTTTTGCCTTCCTTCTGGGGGCACCTGACATCTGGGACAAGAAAAACTTAAGAAGATGGCGTCGGCTGGCTCTTTTATACCCCTGCCGCACTGACGTCAAGGAAGAAGCGACAACAACCGACGCCGGACCTAGACTTTGGAATTCGGCCGACCGAGGACCCGCCTGACGGCAGGATAACCCATCTGTTATGACTGCAGCTGTATGAACACTCGAACATCTACATTTATGGTAGGTACAAAACTGTACTTTCTCTGCCTTGCCCTTTGGGCTATTCAGTGCTCCAGGAGAATTCACAAAGTATCTATCTCCAGTTACAGCACATTGCAGGCTACAGGATATCCACATTTTTCATATTTGAATGACTTGTTTATCTTTCCAGAGTATTTTCAAAGTGTCAGGAATATCCCACTGTAGAGAAAAATCTCTTATGCAGGCTGGGATTCCAACAGAACATTGAAAGGTCTTTTTTTGACTCCACCACACAGGACTATGTTCCTGGATTTCTGCTAGATACTTCAGTACAAAAATCTTTTCTTCCACAGGAAAAAGCATATCTGTATTCAGATCTGTTCCAAAGGTCTTTCCATTCAGACTTTGGTCACTGTGAGGGAGTACCTCAGCATTCTGGTTTTCATGGTATGTAAGATTCTCCCTTGTTTTGGAATTGCCTAGTGGTATTTAAAACAAAGTCCTCACAAACTGGATCTGCTCAGATAAGAACAAAGGTGTTTGATACATCCCAAGTCCAAACAACTTTGACTGCCTGGATGATAGGGTCACAATATATTATAGGTACCTATTTAATGATAATGTGCAGCAGGTAGAAATGGAGGTAGGAAAACCTGCTACTAGAAAGTCATATATTAGCAAATGGAAAAGGTTTTCTAGTTGGTTTCAAAAACATCACCAGTACCCATTCAGTGCTACTATTTCTCTGGTTTTATAATACCTGTGCAAATTACTTTCCTGTGGCCTGTCTTACTATCAGGGATCTTTTGTCAGCCATTTCGGCATGTCTGCCCTTGGAGCCCCCTCTTTCAAGGCATTCCCATGTTAAAATGTCTTTGAAAGGGGTTTGCATAAAAGACATCCAAGAAAATGGGTGGCTCCTTTTCGGAGTCTTAATTTTTTGTTAAGACGCTAACACTTACTCTATTTGAACCAGCTTAACTTGTTGATTTAAGGTTCTTAACATGGAAAACAGTTTTACTGGTTGCTGTGACCTCTGCAAAAAGAGTATCTGATTTTCAAACTTTTATAGTGAGTCAGTCATCTCATTTTTCATAGAGACTGGGTTTCCATGAGAACTAATCCTTCATTTATGCCTAAAGTAGTATTCAAGTCTACTTTAAGCCAAAATATCCATCTCCCTGTGTTCTTCCTTGAGCCCCAAAATGAGGGAGAAAGGATGCTTCATAGCCTGGATGATCACAGACAACTTGGGTACTATAGTGACAGAATAAAATATTTCAGAACTTCTGATCAGCTTGTTAAAGCAGACTATTTCCAAATGGTTGTCTCAGGCTATTACCTTTTGTTATTCCCATCATTTTAAAACTATTCCAGGCATGGTCAAGGCACATTCTACCAGGGCCTTGGCTTCATCTATGAATTTTTGGAAAGTATTGAATTCTAGAAGTATCCTAGAAGAAGCAACGTGTTCCTCTGCATATACTTCTGCAAAGCAATACAAGCTAGATTGCTTCTTCAAATCTAGGACAGGCTTTGCTAGGACCATTCTTTAGGGGCTCCGGGACCCTTTTCCTTCCAACTCCCAGTTCTAAGCTATGGTAATCCACCCATGTAGCTTAGACTACTGCAGCAGTGATTAATACAGACATCACAGTACAGTTGTGTAAGTAAACTTACCATAACAGTCGACGTTTGAATGATCACTGCTGCAGTAGCACCTCCCTCCATCAATCCCTCTTGTTTTTGTGGTGTGATTTGTATGCCAGCGTGTGGACATTCAGTTTTCTGTTGTCCCTAGCATTGTTCTCTCAGGGCTCATTCTCCATCTCATAGTTTACATGAAAGCTCTGAAGGTCTTGGTGCCCAAAGCTGTATTCCTAAGCTGACTAACAGTTTGGCTGAATGGAAGGTACCCTGAAGCTTTGAAAGCTGGATGACTGTTGTATGCTATACAGGATATAATCCATATAGCTTAGGCTACTGCAGAAGTGATTATTTGAACATCTACTGTTGTAGCAAGTTTACTTGCTCAATTGTACTTGACTATGGATAGCCAACTTCCCAAAGGATACAATTATGTGTTTCTTGGCATTTAGTTTTAATTCCATGGCTCTGACACCAGTTATTTGTGTCAGGTATTACAGAAAGTAAGTGTTAATGACACTATGACTGCTCCTAATTTGCAACCATCTGAAGATTTGGGAAGCAAGAGGCCCTTGACATTGGCCTTGACTTCAGAGAAGAAGATGCCAAACATGAGAGATCCCATGATCGATCCCTGAGGAGTACACTGTTGATTGGCCTGCCCTTAACCAAACCAAACTGGATTTAGTCCAATGTCTGAAGATTTTCTATGTCATTATTTATCATTTCCGTGATGATGTTTAAGACTACTGAGACTTATGGGTCTGTAGTTTCTAGGCTCTTTAGATGACCCACCTTTCTGCAGAGGGATGTCAGTTGCTGTTCTCCATTTGTGAGGCATAAAGCCTGTTTGTAGGTTGCAGTTAAATAGTGATTCCAGAGGTCCTGATAGGTCATGTGTCATGCTATTTAGAAGGCAGTGTGGGATATTGATGGGGGCCCATTGATGCAGTCTTATGTATAGAGAGCATTGAGGACTTGTTCCCTAGTAGTTGTTGTGGGAGTTATAATTGATGATATTTCTTGAGGGGAGGCCTGTGGGGGGGGGGGATAGAGCTAAATTTGTCTGTCAGTAGATTTCTCATTGTAGGTGGCTCTGTTAACAATGAGATCTGCACACAATTCTGTATTGGCTTTGGGGTTGCGGGCATAGCTCAAGAATGCCTTGTTGTTATCTTTGGCCTGGAAGGACAGATTTACCTCAGATTTGGCTTTGGTAGACTAAATTTGTGCCCTGAGTTGTTTGTTTGGTTTGCTAAGATTACTTTTATCCTGTTTGACACTACACCTCCTAATTTTTGTCATGGTTTTCTTCCTTCTGTTATACAACCTGTTGATGTGGTTACACCAAGGTGGCTTGTTTTATAAGTTAATTCTATACTTATTCCTGGTGGGTACGGCTGCTTCTATGCATCTATTAACTTGGTTGTATAGGATTTCTGTGAACAGTTCCACATAGGCAGCAGTGTTTTCAGGGTTTGGGGGGGGGGGGGGGTTCGAAATTTTGTTAGGTTATCACTTAGTAGAAAGTACGTCATAGAGTGATTCTTGAATGTTCTAAGTTTTGCTGGGGTTACAGGCTTAATTTTTACTTCAAAGGAGACAGTTTTGTGGTCTGACCTTTCCAGAGAGGCCATTGAACTATGGGGTTTGCAGTACTCTGCCTTATTAGTGAGGACCAAATCTCGTATGTTTGCTCCCTCAGTCAGTGTACTAACAATCTGATAAAGGGAGTTTGTGTTTACAAAGTACAGGAATATCTGCCTGAATGTTTGATGTTATACATGATTCCCAGTTAATAGTGGAATGATTAAAGTCACCTACGAATGTGGTATTGGGTTGGGCTGTGAGTGTCTCCAATAAGCTTAAATATGTGTCATGGGTTTCATGGGTCATACAGGGGGATCTATAGCTTGCAAGGGAGTGGTATGGGATTTGACTGTGGAGAAACTCGTACATTGTTATGTTTGAACAGCCTTGAGGTATATTTATTTTTTATGTAAATTTAAATACTTGTTGAACATAAATGTGTATAATTCATGAAGTTAATGAAAATGTTTACAATTGTTTGTTTTCTTTTTATAACCCATACTGTTGTTTTGTGTGTTAGGTTAATAAAGGTGTGTGTGTGTGTGGGGGGGTGGGATTTGGGTTTCCCTTAGCACTAACATGTTTCTTTCCAGAAGCAGTCTCAGAACCTATTCATCGTCCCATTTTTTTCCTGGTCAGAATCCATGGGAGAAAGCACTTCACACCCTTATTGTACTATGCCAGTTTCATTTTTCCTGAAGACCATGCACAACTTCACAAAGGCAGACTGCATGTTTGCCTCCTTTGCTCTGGGAAAGGGCTTGCAATTACTAAGCAAGCCATATCCCACTGGATTGCTAATTGCACTAATTTTTCCTCCAGATAGATGACCATCCACTGGAATATTTCTTTGTCCACTTGTTCATCAGTTTATACCTTCACTTAGCATTGTTGCTTGAACCAAGCTGAGGTCAAATATATTTTCCCATATGAGTACTTTAGGATTTTGTCTTCTGAGCCTTCACTTGCCATTTGTCTTCTTCCAGTTCCAGCCTTCTGGGAGGTATCATCTTATTGTTTGGGGTTCTTCCAATAGTTGCTTAATACAGAGAGCCTTGAAAGTCATATATAACAGATATGTGCTCATTATTTCATTTTTTTGTAGCAGAGCCCTTCTACAGTGGGTTCATCATCCTCTCTGGCATGCTGTGGTTAGATGATCTATCCTTACATGCACCTGTAGATGCATTTGCTACAAGTTAGGCAGGTATATAACATATTATCTGCATAAAGCGTCTAATCAGGCAGGACAGGTGTTGAGTGTATTTTCTTAACCAAGTGCATGCTATCATAACATGAAGCACCAAGGATTGCACATACCCCTAAATATAGGAATGTGAGCAAATTTAGAATGCTGCCAAGGTGGAGATACCAAAAGAGGAAGTCCAAGAGTTTCCAACTGTAAGGGGCCTTCTCACAGATCAGTTAATAAGAGGAGAGTACATTACTGTTTTATATATCCATCAATTCTTCTTACCTGCACTACACCTTACACACCTACAACATCATCATGCCACTCAAGCTTACTATCAGTCTCACACTTATTCTACTTCCCCTCCTCCTCTCCTGCCTTCACCACCTCACTCACATCCCTACCATACACCACTCCCACCCTTTCACACCACCATTTCTCACCATGTACAAGAATCACCCCCCACTAATTTTCTCTCTCTATATTTCTTCAGTTACCATGCAATTTTTTTCTCTTTCCTACTAAACGTATTACTGATAATAAAAACTCACCCCCCTTACCAGTCACACCCTACCTTAAGTACCATCTTGACCCCAAAACAAATGCTGTCAATTTCCCTTTCAACTCACCATCACCTCCCCCAAATAAATCACTTCTCTTTACATTGCACACCCAGAGTTTATGTAACAAAATACCTAAGCTCCACGCCTGACTCCTCCACAACCACCCCAACATCCTAGCTATCACCGAAACATGGTTAAAACCTCATATTAGAACCCCGAGATTACCCCCTCCCAACTATAATAACATAAGATATGACAGAACCCACAAGAAAGGTGGTGGAGTAGCCCTATTGTTTTTTCCTCCCTATCTGTAACTCCTTATATTAAACCTGTATCCCAATTTGGTACTGCTGAGCTAATCCTAGCCCTCTTAAATATAAATAAACATAAAAAGATAATATATTTCTTCTCTATACAGTCCAACCGGTGACAATATACCTATTCTTGAGGAAATCCTCTCCTGGTTCTCATCTAACATTAGCAATGAAACTATAATTCTAGGTGACGTTAATATAAATTGGGCCACCATTCAATCCCCCACTACCTCACACAATCTAAACCTCCACAACTTTACCCAGCTAATTAACTCACCTACTAGATCCTCTAAAGACAGCTCCTCTGGAACCACCCTGGACTGGATACTAGTCTCTTACCCCCATACTATCTCTGATAAGGGTACCCTGCCTGACTCTCTTAGTGATCACCTCCCTGCCTTCGCTCACCTACCTCTACACCTATCTCATAACTATATTTCCACTCACTCTCTTAAAAACTTCAACCCTCAGTCCTTCTCTGACTCACTAAAACATACTAACCTGGGCTCCTCGAAAATCCCCCCCCTTGGATGACGCAGTGATTTACTTCAATTCTACTTTCATCAACCTGTTAAATAGCTTCGCTCCCATTAAAAGAAAAGAATGAAATACAATACAGCCCCCTGGTTAACCAAAGAGACTATAATCTTTGTGCATCTCTGGGACAAAGCATGGAAAAACTACCAGAAACACAAATCTTCTTCCTTCCTAACTGACTATAAGCAACTTCGAAACAAAGTCAAACAATGTATAGACTGTGACTGAAAATCCTATTACTCTTTACTACAAAACAACCGCAAATCTAACACTAAAAGGTTCTGGAATTCCTCTCTACCCTCCTCCATCCTGGTAAAAAAGTAAACCCATGCCCTGACCCTCACACCTTTGACCTGTCCTTAGCTACCCAATTTAACTCCTTTTTCATTGACTCTATAGCTAATCTCTGCATCTTTTACAAATAATATACCTAGCACACAATCTCCTCTTTCCCCCAATTCACCCTCCTCAAGCAACAAAACTTCTCAACTCCATCCTTTCACTCTCCAACCTGTTCCTCTCTCTGCAATAAAAAACTCTTACATAATTTGAAGCCATGTTCAATTGCCCTGATGACCTTCCATCTAACTTCCTTAAGCTAACTGCCACCAACATAGCCTTCCCCATCTCCATCCTAATAAACCGGTAAATTCAAGAATCCTAGGTATCAATACTGTGGAAGAAAGCCTTTATCATCCCCCTTCATAAAGGGAGAAACAATACTGAAATATCTAACTTCCGGCCAATTGCCATTCTCTCCCCTATCTCAAAAATCTTAGAAAAATGCATTCATCTACAACTACTACCCTACCTATTTGATAACCATTTGCTTGACCCCACACAACACGGTTTCAGGCCTGGACACAGCACCACCACCGCTCTGCTCTCCTTCCTCGAAACTGTCAATTCCACACGTGACTCAGGCAGTATTGTATCTACCCTCCTACTTCATTTTTCCAAGGGCTTCGATACAATTTCACACCACCTCCTCTTGTCTAATCTCTCTTATCTTAACATATCCACCTCCTCTATCAACTGGTTCTCCAGTTACCTCTCCAATAGGCAGCAATCATTCAAGTGGAAAAACTGTACTTCCCCTGTCCTTAATACCCTCACAGGAGTACCACAGGGGTCCATATTAGGCCCTCTGATATTTAATATATTTATAAATGACTTCCACCAGTGTATTCCTAATGCCAAGCTCATCCAATATGCAGACAACTCTACGATAATCTGCTCTGCTGAAACCCTCCCCATACTACAGAAACTAACCCAAGAAGCTTTCCTATCAACTGAGAAATGGATGTTAAACAATCATCTAGTACTAAATGCTTCCAAATCTAAAATTATGATATTCACCCCCTCAAAGTATACTAAAATTGACAAGAACTCTTTCTCCATAACTAGCCAAAACAGGACCCCTATAAAAATCATATCCCATACAAAGCTACTAGGTGTCACTATCGATGAACAGCTTAAATTTGACATGCATCTCCAAACAAATAAAAAGAAAACCCGCCAAAAAATAAGCTTACTCTACCGTCACAACTCCCTCAACCAAACATGTCCTTTCTACCACCTACCTCATACCCTCCCTCTTGTATGGTGCCCCCCCCTTACTAATCTCCAATCCGGTCTAAAGACTAAACTAGCTTCCTCCTATAACAAAATCTCAGTTTGCCATTGGTGCCAAATCCTCCACTCACCACTGTAATGCCCTTTGCAAATTAAATTGGCTTGAATTACCCCATCATCTCTCTTTCATCCAACTTTCTTATGCACATAAACTCATCTTTAAACCCTTTCTCTGACCTTCTTTTGACTCCTCCCTCCAATTGCATCAACCTGATAGACTACTCAGATCAAACATTCAAAACCTGCTAGAAATACACAAACCTGCTTGAACTTCAAACAAATTCCTTTTGTCCTTCTCTCTATCCCGACTCTGGAATTCCCTTCCTCCACAAATACGTACCACCAACAACCACTCCACCTTCAAAACCTTGCTCCATTCCCACCTCTCATCCCTCTGGGAATGCTCTTGGTCCTACCCCTCCTGACTCTCTACTTCTCCACACCCTACCTACCTACCTACCTCTCTTTTTCAGCTTTCACAACTCTGATCCACACTGTCTAGTTTCCTACCTAAATTTCCACCTACATCTATGCTCCTTCTTCCTTATGTACCTATATCTTTACTCTACCTATTAGTCATTAGTTTCCCTCTTCTCTGTTTCTTGTTTCTTTTGTAATCTGACTTGAGAAGTTCCCTTGTGTAGAATGTGTGTGTGTGTGTGTGTGTGTGTGTGTGTGTGTGTGTAGATAGTACCTTTGATTGTCCTGTAAAAGCATTTTATACTATTATTTCTTTTGTTAGTACATCTCTTATTTCATTGTATACTACACATTTTATATACTTTCTAACATTTTGTTTGTGTGTTTGTCTAATTACTTTATCACTTGTTTAATAACCTTATTGGAGATTTTTCTCCCCAGGACTCCATTGAAAACGGGCTCCTTCAGCCCACTGGACTATCCTGGTAAACAAACTGTAAAATAAATAAATATTCTAGGTTAGAATGGAATTGTTTTTAAAACCACTACATGGGAAGCATTACTGGTTAATATTTATCTCTGGCCAGTATGGGAGTAACTCTGTATAGCGGTTAACCCAAAAAGCTCAGAATTTTACTAGCACTCTGCTTTCAAGTCCCATTGGCTAACCTGAGAAGGTCAGTAACTAACAGGAGAGGGGGGATATTCCATATCGAGTTTTTAGGGTGGAGACCTAACAGTGGCAAAGCAGTAGCATCTTACTGTTCTCAATGGCAGCATTTTCTTTTAGAAAATTACATAATTCTTTCCGTGGTTTTTTGGCCATGATTAGTTGAAGCATTTTATTTTAAAGTTGTTATTTGATTTGGTGTTAAAAATGGATTTTAGTATGACTCACATGAAAGAATGTCAAGGATATGTCAGTCAGAAACTGGGTACTAAGGAATACAATTACTGTTTTTGTGTGTTTGTGCGTGTATGTGTGCACACAGGTGTGCACATTTGCCTTGTACTGCCAGTCCCCTTACCAGTCTTGAGCCCATTTGTTCCCATATAACGGGTAACGCCAACATGCAGGTGAAAGCTGACTGAAAAGCTATAAGCCAGCAGGGGCGGCTCGTGGCATCGGTCTGCCGGACTGCAGCCCCCTCAAGAAAAAAGAAAAAAGTACTTTAACTTTTTAATTTTACTTTTTTTTTTTTTTTTTACTGTCAGTTTACATTGAGTCGCTCACTTTTTATCAGCCGGCTGCTTTACACCGACTGACTGAGCATGAGCACTTTCAAATTCCGTGGGTTTTTTTTTTTTTTTTTTGTCTTTCTTAGATCCAAGTTACTCCAGCGCTGCCGTCCGGAGAGCAAATTTAGGCATCAGTCTGATGCAGTCTATGCGGTTCCAAACCGCATAGAGTTGGAAGGGGTTCGGACTGCGACGTCTGCAGGCACGTACATGACGTGCATGGGCTAAATGGCTGCTGATTGGTTCTTGCTCTCTTCCCGGGCTTTATGTGCTGAGAAAAGAGTAAGAACCAAATAGTAGCAGCCGGTGAGCACTGAATTAATGTCTCTGCATTTTTGCATAAAGGGAAACCTCAAATATGTCATCTTGTCCTGAGGCTAAGGGCTGGCTAACTAACCTAATTCATTTCCCAACTTCGTTCGATCGGCTGGACAGTGTGTGATTGACTTACTATTAAGCTGATCTGGTGAGTCCGAACACCAAAGGTTCTGGTTTTATTCTGGAAATAACCTGCAATATATGCAATATTCCTGACTTTTATTTATGTAATTCGAGTCGTCTTTGTCTTGTATTGTACCATCCATGCATGCTCACTTACTTGGATTGTGTGTACATACAATGTGTTGTTGAACTTGTTGATATTGTGCACTTGAGTATCTGTGCACCTGTTTGTGGCTGCTAGCAGGTGTTGTGGCCATGAAAAGGTGCTGCTGAATGTGTACAGTTGTTTAGCAGCTTACATATTCAATGAGCACGTTAACACAAAGTGGATAGGCCTCTCAAAAAAGAGAGCGAGAAACAATCAGTAGCACTTGCTTAGCAGTACTTGTGTTGATGAAGAGGTCGTTGGTGGTGCTAATTAAATTACTGCTTGCTTCTTTCGTTTTTTTTTGTCTTGGACGTTGGACTGACTTTTGGGTGGCTAAGGAGGGCTTGTACTGAATCCACATTGAGAGAGGTGAGAGAGGAAGTAGACAGAGTCACCGGTGAGAATAGATACAACTAACTGAGGAAGGTGCTGTGCTGGCCTGGTGGAATCGGCTCTGTACCCTTTTTTTTTTTTTTTTTTGCTGCATATCAGGAGTCAGAAGGACCTGAACAAGATTTTAAATTTATGATGCTTCAAGTCATAAATAAGAATGAAAGGGAAGGTGATATTAAAAACATATACAGCGAATGTTGAATAGTTGAATACTGTTGAAAAGCATGCTTGACCAGACCAGACCACAAAGCCTGAATGAATGCTATTGTCGCTACTGTCTGAAACCCGTGTTGAGTTACAGGAAGTTGAAGCATTGATGCCGAATGCCTTTAATTGTGATGCCACTTTATTTGAATTTGAACACTGTGTGGTAGTGAAAAAAATAATGAAATATTAAACCAACTTCAGCATTGCCTGACTAGGATGCTTCCCCTATGAGTGGACAAAACTGAATGTGCTGATGATTGAAACCCCCGAACTACAACTGAAGAAGGGGGACATTTACCCAAAATGTTCATTTGGCATAATTTGACGAATGGGATATTGCAACAATTTATTAAGCAAAAAAATGTACCTCTTTAGAGTCAGTGCTAAGATGTTGACAGCTATGGTGAAAACTGAATTCAATAAATGGCAGCCATTTAAGTTTCAGTCTTCCTCTTTCATAAAACAGATGATTGATTTGGCATAGTGGTATGTTGCTCTGACTGTTTTGCACAGGCTCCTGGGTTCAATACGTGGCAGTGAAATGTATGGTGGTAATACAGCATTTTATTCTAGCAACTTTCCAACGTTATACAAGCAATGTTTAAAATGTGTCCCTATTTTTTGGTATTTTACCCCCCTAAATTTTCACTTTTTCCAAATTTGTGCTGCAAAGTTCAGAGATACAGCTGAGTGTCAAGTAGATTTTATAAGAAGCTGAGAGCTGCAGGGGAACAAAAGTTTAGTGATGCTTATGCTGAGTCCTTGTACTTGCTTTTGATGTAGAAGGCTGTGGGTTCTACTCCCACAGTAGGTAGTTGCATTGCTGATACTGTACTGTATTGTATTGTAAAGAGGGTGGATGCTGCAGTCCCTTTTGGTGAAGATACCTAGTAACTATGAACCTGTTATCAGTTTGCCATCCATTCCCTATTGCAATATTACTAGCATATCGTTTTTTTAGTGAAACAGGCAATTTATTCCTCAAGGGCAACAGACCCTTTATATAAAGTTGTTTGCTAGCAGCAACCTCTTCATTAGTTACAGATTTCTTTAATGTGGAATTATTTAGATGACTTTTACTACTTCAGAGATTGTGCGTATTTACTGATACTGGTGGACTGTAGACGTTTGAGTAAACTTTTATGATAGAAATGTTCTGAACTGGGAAGTTTTGTCATTATCGGTGCATGCATTTTGTTTTATTGTTTACTGGTAAATGTTCAAAACAAATTTAAAACGCGCTCTATAACTGTACTATATTGTACAAGGAATATAATTTAATACAATCAGAAAGGTATATCAAAGACCACGTGTATGTTTCGTGTGCAAGGGGCCTATGATTTGAAAACAGCCCAAAGTTAATCTTTATCTGCCACTGGCAGAATGTATTTTCTTTGAATGTGGGTTTCAATGCTTTTTTAATGAATGTGAGTTTCAAGGGCAGAGAAATTTTAATGCTCAGTCTATTTTCGTTGTGAGATTGCATTGCTTTGTTTAACAGATGTCTTAGTGTTTCTGCTGTAAAATGCAAAATAAAACCTTCAAATTAAGTCCAAATCATTGTAGAAGTAAAGCAGTATGCACATTAGTGTTTATGGTAAATGGGGTGAAATAGCCAAGTAATGGTTTATTGGAATGGCTGCAGGGGGGAGGCTCTATTCAACCCTGAGTTTGTGAGGGGGAAGGGTGGCAAAATCAAAGACAGCCCCGGCTGAACTATACCTCTCAACTGTCCAGATTTTCACAGAATGAATAGATTTTTGCTTCTTATTTTTGGTTTATTCCTCATAAAATGTGTGGTTTTCTGGCAAATAATTTAGGAATTAAGTCACTAAATAATGACAGACAATGAGTTTCAGATGTCATATCCTTCAGAAAAATGCATACTAAAGCATACAACAATTTTTAGTACTGTTTATATGTTCCCCCATTATATTTGGCCTTGTCCAGATTTCCTGCATTAACAGGTTGAGATATATGTGCAAATAAATTGCTTTAAAGAATTAGGCATATCCAAACCTCTCAACTGTCCCCGATTTTGGCTCAAAATATTGCTCTTCCCCTAATAATCCCGCCGCAAAATGGCAATTTTGGAAGAAAACGTGGAGGGTTTACAATTAAGAAATAACTGTAATAATCAGCTTTATAGATTACTTTTATTTCAGAAATGCATGTAGATTCTTATATTTTGTCAGCTGCTAAAGCTAACAGTGCTAGTACTAAAAAGTGTCCCTTCTTTGACAGGTTCCCAGCTGTATTGTGTGGCTATTTTATATTTTTGCATCATATTTTTTATCCATTTTTCATAAAATTGTGGTTTTCTGGCAAATTAGTGGCAAATCATTAAAGATTGAAGTAAAAAAATAATGACAGACATTTCTGTTTCAGATTTCATACCCTTCAGAAAATTCATACTAATGCAAGACCTACTGTTCTATTAGAAAGTTTATAAGAACAATATTTAAATATTGTCCTGAATTCTGGGCCTGACTGTCCAGATTTCTAGCTCTGAGGTTGAGAGGTATGACAAATGTGTCAGGGCCATTGCAGTCAGCCAGAGACATTTCAAGTGGTGACATACTTGTTGCACCCCACTCCCCCATGTAGTGACTCTGGATGTGTCCAAGCAAGGCAAGGAGCAATTATTCAGTATCCAAGCAAGGCAAGGAGCAGTTATGCAGTGTAAGTGTGAAGAGCACCCCCCCCATCCAAGGTAGACACAAGTACTACAGTGGCTTTTCATCTGTCTGGCTTGATTTTGCAGAATGTTCTGGTTTTCTGTCATATTTTTATACTGTTGATTATGCTTCTTATTATTCAGAAAGTGCCTGTTGTCTATGTTTAAGTAGCAATGCTTTCATGACCATCAGGTAAGCTTGTCTGAGATTGTAAGATGCAAGTAAGCTTACTGTTAAAGAATTACCAACATTGAAAGCCTTTTTGCTGTTGCCATGCAGAGAATACTTACATAACTAGATAACGTATAAGCCTTGGGTATTGAAATGCATATGACAGTATTGGTAATAAAGGACAGGATTACAGTATTTTCAGACGCTCATTACCTTTGTTGGAGCATTGCCGTCATCTTTGCAGGCTTTACCCATAAACTAAACAGAATGCCAATCTATCATGTGTGGTCCATAACCTGTGCAGTAACCCTTTAAGCAATTTATCTTGAGCTTGTTTCCTGTTTGCTGTTCATTTTTTACTTTGATCATGTTTTCCCCATGAAACAAGTAGATAGTTGTCAATCAGCAGGTCTTTTGGATAAGAAACATTTTTACTAGTGGGGGGTATCATTGCTCCTTTCAGCATGTTACTTGGTACTTTTTATAAAGCTGAATATAAATTATAATTAGAACTGCAGTGCAAGGAGAAGTGGTTTGAGATGAGTGCTGCTTGATGTTTCGTACTTGATTTTGACTGGTAATCCAGTAATGTATTTAAAAAGTAATTTATTTGTTCATGCCTCACAACCTTTTTGTTTCCATCTAGATATTAAGTAAGCTGTCATGCAGCCAATGCACTGACATTTTTTTTTCTTCTACACTTCATTTTGTCTTGATTGGACTCTCATAATGATGGTTTGATACCCAGGGCAGTGTATTTAATTAAAGTTCCAGTTTTTGTGGTTTTGAGCATAGCTCCTCCCCTTTCTAGTTGTCCACACCCCTTCCCATTGGCCCCACCTATTCAGCTGTCTCCTGCAGCCCCCCTTTGATTTGAAGTCACCAGCCGCCACTGTAAGCCAGGCAGTCAGGGAGGTGGTTGGTGCTCTCACTAGTAGTGGGGGTGTTTCTATTGAGGCCCTAATCCTACCTCTGGTTGTTAATTTGAGCAGCTGTGTCACAGTATGACGTCTATTTACCCTTCCACATGCCTATGTATGTTTCTGTCCACACTCTAATTAGAGCTATAATTACCAACTTGGGATCACCAAGCCTACTAGTCTAGGATTGCCATACAAGCCTCTCTCTTCATGGTGATGATTGACTAATGGAAACCACCACTCCTCCCCCATGACCAGCTGCTGACTTCTACCCTCCTCTACTTGGCTCTGCCAGTGCCCAAGCCAGTGTTTAAACTCCGTGTTGTTGTTAGGGCTTTATCATTCTGTACTACCAAGATAGGTGAAAATGATCTAATATGGTCATTTTCATTCATTCCTCAACTGTTGGGGTCATCCGACTCTGCGGTTTCTTCCAACTCATGGAACACTGAAACTCTTGAGCTCCTCCCTTTACCAATAATGCCAAATCACTTAACATACCTCAGATCTCGTTTGCTGCCTTAGATGGTCACTGTATACCCTCGAGTGAGCGACTTTTCTCTGAGTTATAAATTTATAATATTACAACCTTTTTAGTCCTTTCTCCCTTTTTATTAATATTTTATTGAGCCCTGTTCATAGGTTCATAGGTTCATACTAGGCTATCTGCCCTAGGGCATTTATAAGCCTAGCCAGAATGTGTTTGGCTTTCGCCACCCATTTTAAATTTATTTTGCTATGCCCTTTTTCGAGGTTAGTATACTGTGCCTCTAACAGTGACACAGAAGTGATACCCAGGGTAAACCTACGATCTCCCATCCACTCATCAAGATTCCTCTTGAAGAGAGTCAATGAGGGACTCTGCCTAACCTAGACTCGGATTTTATTCCAGAGTGAAGGGAAATGCTGGGTTATGAATCTGTCCCTCCAGCATGTCCTATTTATTTCAGTGCTGAGGTTCAAGTCTCTCAAGCGCGTAGCTCGATGGGATTTGGATTTTCTGAGGTGCAGCATGTCCATTAATTCCGGGTTGGACATGGCTTTATACGTCAGGCACAGATTGCCTCTGAACAGGTGGTATGCCACTGAGTAGAGCTGGAGTTTCTTTAACCGGGCAGCATATGGCATCTGTTTGAGCCCTTTGATCCTCTTGGTGGGGTACTTTTGGGGTCTTTCCAGTTGCTGCAGGTGTCTGGTAAGGTACATTCCAAAAGGGGCATTGTACTCAATTATGGGCCTGATGAGGGATGAGTAAAGAGGCACAATGACCTCCCCTGATCTAGATGTGAATCCCTTCATGATTAGGTGGGCTATATAAAATGTTTTTCTAACCACTTTGGCCACGTGGTTGTCAAATGAGAGATTGCTATCAACTTGGGTCCCCAGGTCCCTAATTACTTCTTCTGTACTTAATGGATTACCACCTATGTGGTAATTTGTGGGCACTTTGTTTTGCCAAAGGGGATGACTATACACTTTTTGGCATTTAGCTTGAGGCCATGGCTCTGGCACCAGTTGTCTGTTTCTATGAGGCCCTTTTGGAGGATGCTTGTGTCGGCTGGAGAGTCGATTATGGCGCCCAGTTTGCAGTCATCTGCGAACTTGGTCAGCCACAGTCCTTCCATGTTGGCCTGTACCTCCGAAAAATATATACCGAACAAGAGAGGTCCTAGGACTGAGCCTTGTGGGACACCACTTGTAACTGGTTTGGAGTCTGACATGGCTCCAGCAATTCTAACCATGTGGGTTCTGTCCTTGAGCCAGTTTGCAATCCATCTAGTGACATAGAGTTAATATTTAAGCTGGTGAGCTTATCTATAATGCCCGAGTGGGGTATTGTATCGAAGGCTTTTGCGAGGTCCAGGTAGGCTGTGTGGACCACCTTCCCCTCATCAATGGCCTTGGTGACTGTTTCAAAGAAATCAACCAGGTTTAAGAGGCAGGATCTGCCCTTAAAGCCGAACTGGGTAGGATCCAGTGTCTGTAGGTCCCCAATATCTTTATTTATGAGGTCCATGATGATCCTTTCCATAGCTTTGCAGACCAAGCTAGTCAGGCTTATGGCTTATCTGTGTTATTCTTATATTTCTGCCCTCTTTTCAGTACAAATTATTCCTATATACTTGTGTATTTCTTGATTACCATTGTTGGTATTTTCCCTTGTATGTACTTATTAGTACCTCTTTATTACCATAGCTGGTATTTTTCTAATCTCCTTTTAGCTTAATAAAAAAATTAAAAAAATAAACTTTTTCTCTTTCTTAATGGTTGAGTTTTATCTACCTTTTTTTTTTTTCAAATTATGTCGAGAAACCTTCTGGTTTCAAAAATTGAGTGGCCTGCAGCCATAAAATTCCAAACTTGGGCACGCATTCAAAGTGTGTCTACTCTTTAGGCCCAGGTCACCACTATTCAAATTGTGACATTTGTAAGACCTTCAATCTCAAGGCTTTGATTGACAGGAAAATCAAGTTAATTTTAAGAGGGTTGCCACCCTTTTAATCTGCTTCAACATCCTCTCAGGGCTCAACCCCTCCCCCCCCCCAAATAAAAGTTGACAAGAAGGGAGACTCCCTTCATAAAGTATCAAGAAAACGATCCCTGGATCTGACTACTATTTTGGCTCCAATACCAGAACCTCCCAGTAAAACGACCAAAGTAGCAGATCCGACTACTTCAGATTCAAGACCTAAGTCAGAGAAATTTCCTCAGATTCTGTCTCTTCTTGACTCCCTTCCCCTAGACCATCTTCTACAACATCATCTGTTCGATCCACCAAGAGTCTAACAGAAGCTGATGTGGATAGGATGATGAGGAATTTCTTTTAATACAGATTTAAATGGGAGTCCTTTCAGCTCCGACCCCATCAGGACCGGAGACCCTTGTTAGTACTGCTCCCCTATTATTGGCTCCTTCTCTGATCCAGCCTGTGGTTTCAGAGCTATTGGATCTGAAAATCCCAGAGTCATCTGCTTCAGATCCAAAGATGCTGGTATCTTCAACTCCAGTGGCACCTCTGAGTGGCCCAGCACTGAGCATTTTAGAGCCAGCTGACTCTCATAGTGTTAGTGCCGGATCCAGGGTGTTGGAGTTGACTCAAAAGCTGTCAGAGCTGTCTCTGCCCTTTAGAACTTTGGCGTTAGATAGCTTGGTGCCGACTCCTTCCTTGAGTAGTCTGCCTTTGGGATGGAGGAACCCACCAGTCAATAAGCATGCCTTATCGGATCCATCAGTTTCCTTTTCTCCAAGACATTCTGCATTTCATATAGTTTAGAGAGTTTTCTCTGTTCCAAGAGTTCAGATGTCTCTTTCCTCTTCAGCTGAGGCTACCCAGCTCCATTAGACTCTGCTTCTAGAGCATCAGTCAGCTGTGCCACTAAAACAGCCAGCCCAAACCAGTCTCCAGAACACCCAGCAGGATATAGTAATCTCTTCTAACCCTTCTTCAGAGAATCCCTCTAAAGAAGTTCCCAGGAAAAGAAAGTGTAAAAAGTGGCATTTGGACTCTCCACAAGAGTCTGTCACAGAAGATACCGACTTCAGTGAGGTAGAAGAGTCCACAAAATCACCACCTAATGACATCTCATTTAGTGACATCCTAGAACTCCTAAAACGTTGGGGTTGTTGGTCCCCTGACAACTCTTCCCAAGAGGAGCTGGTAGCCATGGAGGCTTTCAGAGCTGGTCCATCTACATCCTGGGTGCCTCTGCCTGCAGATGAGCTCACTGATGTGGTCTCTCAACAGGCATTTAAGGAGCCTGATACCATTGAGCCTATCCCTAAGTGACCAGCTAGGATCCTCTAACCACTGAAGGACAGAATGTATTGGAGCAAGGGAGTACCAGTTGATGCCATGGTCGCAGCAGTGGCCATGAAGAAGGAACTAGTAGAGCAAAGCTCCTCTGTCCACCCCCCTAACAGGGAGTTTAGGGAGCTGGACAGATTTGGGAAGCATGTCTATGCTTAGCGACTTTTGGCCTTAGCTCTTTGAACTAATTAACATATTTTATGAGACTCGAGAGTGATTTGATTAAGGAACTCTCCAAATCCCTCACTGGGACCATATCGTCCATGGGAGGGTACAGTTGGCTACCCTTCAGTCCTCTTCAAGCTTGTCTATGAGGTTTATCTCCCACACAGCTGAAGGTACCTCATGGGTGGCAGGTTCAGGCATTTCTATCGGAAGACATGCCAGGATGTGCTTGTGAGACTCTGTGGAACCCTCAAATCTTCCTTTCATCAATACTCCTTTTGAGAGAAGTTCCTTATTTGGCCCCATAGTAAAAGACACACTCTCTAGATGTGAGCAGGAAGGAAAAACCCTGTCTGCTTTGGGTGTATGTTTTTCGACCCCTCAATGGACCTTTTATAGGAATCGAGATGGACAAAAATGTGGTTCAAAAAATCTCAGGGTCCCTTCCAAGATCCACATGGAGACAGTTGCCCCAGAGGCAGAGGGGGAACTCTAATGGAAGACACCATCCTCACAGCAGAGGTGGTCCACATAACCAGGGATCCAGAGATATTTTCTTTGACAGGGCCTATCAGTGCTCCTGAAAGGAGACGAGACTGTCCATCTCTGGAGGTAGTCATGGGTCATTTATCCCTGAACCAGAGGGCCTGGCTAGAAATTACACAAGATTCATGGGTGCACAGGATAATATCAAGAAGTTATATAATACTCTTTTCCCATCCACCCCCACTAATAGCAAACAAAATCCCCAATATTCCATCCAGTCTGAGGGAAGCAGTAGCAACAGAAATAAACAAGCTGTTAGGGAAAAAAAAGAGTCATCCAAGAGGTCCCCGCCAGACCAGAACAAATCCAGAACTTATTCTTTTAGTGCCAAAGAAAATAGGGGATTGGAGACCCAATTTAGATCTCAGCAATCTAAATCAGTCAGTTCAATACACCAAGTTCCGGATGGTCACTGTTCATTCTGCCTTTTTTGCACAAGGACAATGGGATGTGCTCAAGAGATCTTCAAGAGGCATACTATCACATACAAATGAATAAACGGTCCAGGAAATATTTACAGACATGTCTCATCAGGACATTCCAGGCCTAAAATTGACTACATGGTTTCTCCAGGTCCCACAAAGCTTCCACCAGGACACTTTACAAAACTAAATGAAAAAAGATTTGTCATATGGGTGCAGCAAAAGAATTTAGACCCCTTTTTGTCATCAATTCCTAAGGATGTCCTTCAAGGATGCATCTGCAGTCCTTACAAATGGGTAGTCCTGTCATCAGGCAGCCCTGCGGTCGGCCGGATTCCAAAGTCTGGGTCTGGCTTCGGCTGGTGTCGCACTTCACCCGACGTCATAGCTGCAGTTTTTCGGGTATAAAGGCATCAGCCGACGCCATCTTCCCCAGTCTTTCTTGCCACGTGGCGCCCGAAGCAGAAGCTGTTCGCAAGTGCCGGTCGGTCAGAACGAGAGATTTCATACCGAATACTACTTCGAAGACTTCTAAAAAGCTAAGTACCCCATTGGGGTCTCTTTCTTGCCTCAGCCGATGTCAGAAAAAGTGAATAACTGTTTAACTTGTGGGAAACAAATACCTCATAAAGATTTCCACTCTTACTGCTTACCTTGTTTAGGCCCAGACCACGACGTAGCAGCTTGTCTAGCCTGTGCTTCTTTTAACCGACGGACGCTTAGACGTCGGTCAGAATTTGCAGAACAGTTTTTCGGCTCTGAATTTGCTTATATCATGCCGTCGGACCCTCCGACTTCACAAATTTCCAAAAAACGCAGGGAAAAGGACCGACACTCGCGGTCCGCGGTTTCGGCCGAAACCGCGGTTAAGCCAACCGCGAGTGTCTCGGTTTCGGCTGAAACCGAGCAAGCGGTTCTTCCCCCGGCCGAAAACATGCCTTCTACCGAGGCCTCTTCTAGCCTGGTGGAATCGGCTTCTGAAATCCAACCTTCTGTTGCGGTTTCTCAGGAATTATCAGACACTATTCCCTTGGATATTTCAACCCCTGCACGTGGAGCTCCTAGGCCTCCTGCAGCCATGTCTATTAAGGCCTTTGCCAGGGCTAAAGCAGCTAAAGCTTCAAAAACGGTGCCTGTTAAACCCCCCTCTCACAGGCCCAGCACCAGTTCCCATATGCTTTCTTTGGCTGAGGATCTCATTTCCTTAATTCGTGGCTCCCAGCCTCATCCAGACAGGGCCTCTCATCCACCTCCAGAGAAGAGGCCTAGAGCAGAGCCCCCTGAACCAGTATCCACAGATGACTCCTCTGATGACTCAGAACATACAGACCCTCCTGAGGCTCCTTATTCCCCTTACGAAGACTCTGATGCTGAAGAGTCCATTCCTTCAGCCTCTCCACCTGAGGAATTTTCCTTTGGGGAAACCTTGCATGCTATGAGGGAACAATTTCAGTGACAGGGCCAAGATTTCTCAGACTCCTGAAAAAGGCTTAGAACCTTTCTACATTTGCCACAGCATAGGCCTTTAGCTATACCTCCAGTTCTTTCTGTTGTAGATGATGCATTTAATGATGCTTGCACTGCTCCTGATTCATTACCTCCGGCCCCTGCTAAGCCCGATAGGTTCTACAGGGTCCCGGACACTCATCACCATTTATACAAGGCTCCCTTTGCAGATCCAGAGACTATCTCCCAGGGTCCTAAGGCTGTAGCAACTACATCTGCTAAAACCCCTCCCCTCTGAAAGGGAATCCAGATCCTTAGAGAGATGGGGTAAAAAAGTTTACACTTCTGCTACTTTGTCAGCTAGAGCTTTGAACTGCCAATTCCATATGATTCAATATCAAGAGTTTATGCTTGACCAGTTAACTAAAAAGCTGTCCTCTGAAGAATCTCTAGATAATAAATATGTTCGGAAATGGTACATAACATACAGCAGGTTAGTAACCATTCTTTAAAATGTGGCTATGATGCACTGGAGGCTTCCTTTAGATCAGCCATGACTGGCACAGTTATCCGGAGACATGCATGGTTGAAAGAGCAGGCATTACCAGACCATGTCAAATCTAAGCTTTTGGATGCACCCATGGACAAGGTCAATTTATTTGGTTCCCCTGCACAGCAGGTACTAAAGAAGATGGAAGAGAAGGCGAAATCTGTACAAACAGTGAAAGATTTCTTACAGGTTCAACCTCCAAGGTTTAGCAGGAACTGGCCCTCCAAAATTGGTCCTTTCCAGACTCCTCTAAGACACAGAGAGGCAGGAATAGGCATTCAAGAGGCAGAAACCAATCCAGGGGTGCCTACAGGGGACGCCAGTGGCAAGGTAACAACCAGCGAGGCACGGACGCAGCCACCACCACTACAACACCACAATCACAGTGACTTGGATGTGGCACCGACCAGGAACAACTGGAAGCACCCTTAGGCGGAAAGCTAACATTATTTTCAAAGAACTGGCATTGCATCACAAGGGAAAAATGGATTTTGCAAACTATAGACCAAGGTTACAGGTTCCATTTCCATACTCTACCAGGGAAGAGAGGAATGCCAAACCTACCACCTACTCAAAGGGCAGAAGCTCTAAAGCAAATATCTCAATTATTAAAAATGAGAGCTGTGGAAAAGGTACCATCTATGGAGCACGGAAAGGGATTTTACTCCAGACTCTTCCTGGTACCAAGAAAAGAGAACAAATGGAGGCCTATTCTTGACCTGTCCGCTTTAAACACATTCCTCATTGTTCCAAAATTCAAAATGCCGACCCTACAGCAGCTTCTTCCCATGCTGGGCAAGGAGTCTTGGCTGGTAACTCTAGATCTCAAGGAGGCATACCTGCACGTCCCAATATGACCAATTTGCAGAAGATACCTCAGATTTCTTGCAGGATCAGAGCATTATCAATTCTCAGCATTGCCCTTTGGCTTATCTACTGCGCCCAGAGTGTTCACGAAATGCCTGGCATCAGTAATTGCTCATTGCAGACTTCAGGGGATCCAAATTTATCCCTACCTGGACGACTGCCTAATTCAAGCGGACAACAAAAGCAAACTAACAGAAGACTTACAAAGAGTCATTTACCTACTGCAAGCCCTGGGATATACAGTCAATATAAAAAAGTCAAGGCTGACTCCATCCCAAAGAATAACTTTTCTGGGTGCAGAGCTGGACACATCAAAACAAATGGCATTCCTGACTGCAGAAAAGCAAGAGCAACTACCTCTCTACTTCTTGGCATTAACAAAGCAGAACCATCTAACTGCAAGAAAAGTACTGCAAGCCCTAGGCTTCATGGCATCCTGCATAATTCTGGTCCCTCATGCCAGACTGCATATGAGAAAGCTACAGTGGTACCTAAAGAATTTGTGGTCCCAACACAAGCACAGCCTAGAAACCAAAATTCCAATAATCCCATGCCTGAAACAAGAGTTCCTATGGTGGGCTCAGGCCTGTCATTCAAACAAAGGATTGCCCTTCTGCAACAGTCAACCAAGCCAAACCATCACGACAGATGCCTCAGACCTCGGTTGGGGGGCACACATGCTGGACAAGTGCATACAAGGCTTATGGACTCAAGACCAGCTGCGCCTGCACATAAATCTAAAGGAAATGCTGGCAGTAAAACTGGCAATCCAGTCATTCAGACCATTTTTCCAAGAAGGTCAGTTGATGATAAGGACAGACAACACCACAGTTATGTGGTACATCAACAAACAGGGAGGCACACACTCATATCCTCTATGCCGGCTGGCACTGGACCTATGGGATGTGGCTCTGAGCTACAACATTCAGTTACAAGCAATTTTTGTACCGGGAAAAGAAAACATTCTGTCAGACATTTTAAGCAGAACTACCACAGATGCCCACGAATGGATGCTGCATCCGGACATCTTCAAAGCCATCACAACAGAATGGGGATTACCACAAATAGACTTATTTGCATCCCCACTCAATCACCAGCTAAAGAAATTCTGCACAAGGACGTACCACCCACTTGCTTGGAAGGTGGACTCCCTATCTTTCAGTTGGAAAAACCTGACAGCTTATGCATTCCCACCACTTCCTTTGATGCACAAGGTGCTTTTGAAGATCAAAGAGGAACGTCCAAGGATCATTCTGATAGCTCCAGACTGGCCAAGACAACATTGGTACCCTTTGCTGAGGAGCATGTCTCGGGAACAAATATGGACACTGCCCCTGATTCCATTGCTGTTAACACAGAACAACTACAACATCCTGCATCCAAACCTGAAAACTCTGCAGCTAACTGCCTGGAACATTACATAAGGACAATTAACCCAGATTTATCCCAAAGGGTTAAAGACATAATCCTTGAGGCTCGTAGACCTTCAACAAGAAAGAATTATGCAGCAAAATGGAAAAGATATCTCATTTGGAGTACTGCAAAAGGAGAAGATGTGGCACTAGTAAGCATAGCCAACATCCTGGAGTACTTGGCAGAGCTCTTCCATGCAGGCCTGTCCTATTCTTTCATCAAGATACATGCATCAGCTATTTCAGCAGAATACAGCTTGGATCCTCCTGTCTTCTCTCATCCTCTGCTCAGACAGTTTCTGAGAGGAATTAAAAATGTAAAACCTCCCAGGAAACCACCATTGCCAGCATGGGACTTGAACTTTGTGTTAGAAAAATTGACACTTCCCCCTTTCGAACCAGCAGCCACAGCAGAATTACAATACTTATCCTGGAAGACTGCTTTCCTACTGGCAATCACCTCAGCAAGAAGGGTCTCTGAACTACAGGCATTAATGGCAGTGCAACCCTTCCTGATCTTCCATCAAGATAGAGTGTCCATGAGAACAAATCCCACATTTATGCCTAAGGTGGTATCCAGAGTGTCTTTAAATCAGGCTATCCACCTACCTACATTCTTCCCCAACCCACAGAACAGGGGAGAAAGACTGTTGCATACCTTGGATGTACATAGGCAATTACGCTACTACCTGGACAGGACCAAGTCCAATAGAAAAACTGACCAGCTTCTGGTAGCATATGCAACAGGAAAGGAAGGAAGGAAAACCTATTTCAAAACAGACAATCTCCAAATGGATAGGAAATTGCATTAGATTTTGTTACTCCTACCATGGAAAGAAAACTCCAGAGAACATCAGGCCTCACTCCATAAGGGCTACAGCCACTACCACAGCTTTCTTACGAGGAGTGGCTACCAAGGACATTATAGAGGCTGCTACTTGGACCTCCGTGCATACATTTGCCAAGCATTACAATTTACCTTTATACTCTAGATCCCGAGCAGGTTTTGCCACTGCTGTTTTGCAAGGGATCCTAACTACACCATAATCTCTACTTTTTCCTCCTCCTGTAGTTTAGCTATGGTATTCTACCCATTTGTAAGGACTGCAGATGCATCCTTGAAGGACATAGTACAGTTCTGTACCTACCATAAATGTAGATGTCCGATAGGAATGCATCTGCAGTCAGGATTACCCACCCACCTTCCCCTCTGTGGTACTCCTAGGGTATTTGCCATTCTTCAGCTAGCTTGGGGGGGATCTATTATGGTGTATTTGTTTGTATATATGTACATACATGCTTATTTTATGTGTTTGCTCTCTACTATTTGGAAACATTGGCATTTATCCAAATTTAGCCATCAAAGAGGGCACCTGGCATCTGGGGCAAGAAACACTGAGGAAGATGGCGTCGGCTGATGCCTTTATACCCGAAAAACTGCAGCTATGACGGGTGAAGTGCGACACCAGCCGAAGCCAGACCCAGACTTTGGAATCCGGCCGACCGAAGGGCTGCCTGACGACAGGACTACCCATTTGTAAGGACTGCAGATGCATTCCTATCGGACATCTACATTTATGGTAGGTACAAAACTGTACTTTCTTGAATTTTTAGCTGCAATTTTTGATGAAGGTGCTAGCTCTTCTACTGTGAAAGTACAATTAGCTGTCATTTTCAGCTTTCATATAGGAGTAAGTAACTCACCCTTAGCATCCAAGAAACTTTGCAAGGCTATTTTAAGAGGTACTTTCCTACACAGACCTCAGTTAAAAGATCCCACTCCTCCTTGGGATTTAAACATTGTTTTACAAACTTTAACACAACTTCCATTTCAACCATCAGCTAAGTGTGAGCTAAAATTCTTAACCTGGAAAACTATCTTTTTGGTGGCTATTACCTCTTCCAGAAGAGTGTCAGAATTACAGGCCCTATCATGTAAACCTCCATATATTTTTTATAAGGATAGAGTATCCTTACAGACCTATCATTCCTTTCTTCCTAAGGTGGTGTCAAAATCCAATATTAATCACGTTATCAACCTTCCAGTCTTCTTTCCAAATTTCTCAAATACAGGAGAGTATATGTTGCACCTTTTGGATGTTCACAGGCAATTACAGTTTTATCTACAGAGAACCAAAATTTGAGGAAATCAGAACAATTAATTTTCTTTTTCGGAATCAAAATTAGGCAAACCAGTTTCTAAAGTGTCTTTAGCCAAATGTTTAACTGATTGTATTACTTTTATTTGTGAAAAATTGTGTTTGTCTTTACCAAAACCACCAAAAGCTCATTCCACCAGGTCTATGGCAACCTCTTCAGCCTTTTTATCTAGATCTTCATTGGATGATATTTGTGCAGCTGCAGGTTGGGCTAATCCTCATTCCTATATTGCTTATTACAAATTGGATCTCATCTGTAGGGGAAGAGCAGCCTTTGGTTCAGCGGTGCTCAGGAATATCCTTCCTTAGAGTCTTCCTTGTATTTAGGTAGCTGGGGACTCTGTCCCAAAATTGAAGAAAGAATGAAAATGACAACATCAGATAAAAAAGTTATGGCCTAACAATAACATTCCATCTGTGTTGTCCATTTTAATTCTTCCTCAACTTCCCTCCCACCAGCCACCCCTCCTTGTTTAACTCTTGGAAAGATCAAAAGCTGCTGAATGAGCTAAAGATCGGATCCAAAACCAACAGTTGAGGAAGAATGAAAATGGACAACACAGATTTTTCTCAGCACAGATTATTTCAGTGTTGATATCTCATGCAGAGTTGATTTTCATTCTTTCATTCATTTTCTGATATATGGAAGAGCCACCACATTTACTGGCAGTCAGTGGGAGTATAGTAGAGAACTAAAAGTGGAAGGATGCCAACCCATTGCATAACACACACAAACACCACATGCATACCTGTGGACATATTGCAGAGTTGCTATCTCACCTTTTGGCATATGAGAAGAAACCAGAGACCCTACAAGAACCTACCTGGACACACACACACACACTATAATTTTTACCTTGGTTAAATGCTTAGCCGTTCCTAGTGTTTTTACAGTCTTATGAAGACATAAGTGGAATTTGTGCCTTCCAGGCTGCATTAAAATAAACTGGCTGTGTTCATCTGTGCTTCATTATTCTTTTATGTAGGTCTGTTAACTCTTGACTAGTTTCTATCTAACAGTCTAATAAGATCTTCCCTCTTGGATATGTGCAAGATATGGTGGGTTTATACACAAATTAGTATAATTTGTATTTAATCTGTTGTAGGAATCCGCTATGCACTCTTTCTTTGCATAGGGATTTCTAGCTAAAATCTAGGATGTAAAAATCAAATAAAATATATTCCATATAGGATATTTTAACTGTCGAAACAATGTCTGGGCAAGGTACTCTTTTTCAAATAAACGTGCCTTTTGCCCAGATTATTTGAAACAAATAATATTAAGTCCAAATAGATGTAGCAATACATTGGGTATCATACTAACAAAGAATCTTTTTGCTCTAAACTCATGCATACTTCAAGTAGCCCATTCACCTCTTCATTGTCTAGTTCCTTGGTGAATAGCTTTTGCCTGAGCTATTTTACTGAAAATGCAGATGTTCACTGTAACATCCACTATTGCAATACTGACTCATACGACTCTTACATGCAGTTATTAATTGGATCTTCCAGAGCTCTTTATCCCTCTTGACCTGGTGGATTCCTTCTCACTCAGACATCAGGGCATCAGATAATGCCATCCTCAGAACTTTTCTTGACCCAATTCAGTGAACAGCCTAAGCTTTGGCTGCATCATCAGTCCATCAGTTTGGTCTACTTCCAGAATTCCCGATAAGTATCTCATTGGGTAGAAATTATTGACCGATTGTGAGGCTAGGTGTCCATTTCTTTGAAAGTAATTGTATTATGTATAGAAAACAAATCCTTCATAAGGGTTTCCACAAGTTTTGTCATTTTTGCCCAGTTTTGGAGCATAATGTGGCCAATTATTCCCAATGTGCACCCTTCAATCAAAGGACCTTAAAGTTTCTTTAGGAGTGCCTATATCTTTAGAGGGTTATGATTAAAGAGGAAGGTGGCATCACTGTTTGCTCTTAATGTGGTGGTTGAAAGAGACCTGATTAAAATCCCTAGCATCTGCCCATGTGCTGAAGCCTCTAAAATGGACCACATTTCCATTGATCTAGATAGGTCTAAGATGCCTAAGCCAAAATGGGTGTCAGCCATCTTGCCTTATTCTCTGTTAAGCAGGCTTCCTCTCTTTGTGGCCAAACTCTGATGAACTCCAGTGTCAATAGTGTCTTCCAAAAGTAACAGAGAGGTATCTCTCCAGGGAAATTCAGATACTTCAGATTCAGAAGCAGGAAAATTAAGTCTGTGTGGACCAGATGCCTCCCTCTCTTGTCTGGAGTGAGACACTAAGGGCACCTTATCCTGTGCCTCACCCATACAGGATGTCTTGTATGGGGATACCCTTCGTTGACCTTTAAATGGAAGGCCAAGGAATTCTGTCAGTCCCAGGTTTGGTGTAGTAATTTTCTGGGTGTGGCTGAACCCATACTGCTGGCCATTCCACAAGCCCTGGAAATCATAGCAGATGCATTTAATAGTGCTTCTTAGGAACCAGACTCCAAACTCCCAGCTCTTAGGAAACAGGCAGGTTTAGTATGTCCATAATTCCCACAAGAACTTGCATAAGAACCCACCAGCTGAACCACTGATAGTATCCATGGATTATATCAAGGGATCTACTGTGGCTTCAACCAGGAAGCCTATTTCCAATGAAAGGAAAAGCAAAATTCTGAAACACTTTGGGAAAAAGACTTACACTTCAGCTACCTTGACCATTAGGGCCCTTAACTGCCATTCTCACTTGCTGAAGTGGCATGAGTTGCTGATTAAGCAGGAAGATGGAGGATAATGGCACAATGAGATGCTTGATCTGTTCAAACACAGTTCCCAGGCTTCCAGGCACTCCATTAAATGTGGCAGTGAAATAGTGAATGCATCTTGCAGAGCAGCTGCAATAGGCTTTGTAGTTATCAGATATGCCTGGATGAGAGCAGCTACTGCTTGTACATGTAAAAATGGAACTCCTTACTGTACCTCTTGTCAAGGATCTTACATTTTGGATCCCTACATAAAAAGTGATTAAGTGACTGGATGAAAAGTGGAGAAATGGCCAGATGAATAGGGGCTATTTCTCTCATTCCTCTACACCAAGATAGGAATTATTCCAGTAAAAGGTTCTGCTCTCAGCAAGACAAAATCAAGCAATCAAAAGGTAATCAGGTCTACTAAAAGAAAAAAAAATAGGAATTAGACCACATATAAAAGCCTGGAGACCTTCAGGGTCATGACATTCAAAGGAAATAACTTTGATTCAGCAAACATCATCCCTCATCCCACTCCACAGATCCCTTTTTTATTCCACCCTCCTCCCACTCCTCAAAATCTGTCTCCATTCCTGCCTTAATCACACCTACTCTGATGTCCTTCCTTATCACTGTTGCAGTATTCTTTACTCTTGAGATATCCTGCCAAGGTTAGCCTAACATCTGGCCAGTATACCAAAGCCTTTACACCTTCTCAGTATTGTATGAGAGATATATGCCCTCTCACAAGGTGTAAGATACGTATGTGATGTACGGGCTCCTAATCCTCTGAACTCCTTTGCCACCAGTCCAAACGCAACTTCTGATTTTGGTCTGTATGCCATCCACCGAGTTGGTCTTCTGTTAAGCCTGTTACAGATAAATGCCCCATTGGGATTCCTTCCTTTCCTTTTTTTCCTGCTTGTAGTTTATTTTCATGTCATTCAGGAATGGGAAATGGGACTGTGTGGGAGGCAGACTCCCCAAAAGACAGACACGAGCAGCGCCTTTTTTGTTTGGGTGCTATTCACGTTCATGCTCAGTGTAATATCTGTCAGACAAGGCATTTGTCCCTAAGACGCTCCACAGCCATTTGTTTTCTGTTTATCTGAAAAACCATCATCTGACATTATTGAGCCAGAGTACCATGGTCAAATCACCTACCACAAAGTTCCACTGCCTCTTAAGAAAAAAGGTTAATTGTTCATCGGTTCATTGGTTAGTACTAAAAGAGCTCATTCTGAATCTGCTGCTGTCCAGCATCTGTATGATGTCTCCCTTGGGCTGGGAAGAAGAACCCAAGGACTGGCCAGTGTTGACTCAAGTTCCCTCTGACATAACCCAGTTAGAGGTCAACATGGAACTGTCTACTCACACTTCCGCTGAGGCCTAGGAGGACTCACCAAATTTTAGTCAGGGAAGAGGTACCTGATATCTTTATTGAATCAAGGCAGGGCTCTGAGCCTCCTAGGTTTGTTAAGGTAGATGTTCCCATAAAAAAGAAACAAAAAAAAAAACAAAATGTGGCTAATGTAGCTAAGGATCCTCACAAAGAGGGGCAGAACTTTACTGAAGTGCTGTTTAATGCCCCAATGGCTCTGAAACCTCCACAGGGATTGTCTGTTCCCTGCTGCTCCCTGGTCATCCACCCCATCTAAGAAGTTTAGGTATTCAGATTCTTCTGAGGAGTTAGACTCTAGTGAAGAATCCTTAGCATATTCCTCACAAATATACTCTCCTTTGGTCTTGAGATCTGATGAAGGGGATATTTGTCCCCTGCTTCTCCTTCTGAGGAATTATCTTTTAGGGCTACAGTGGTCCATATGATAGAGAACTTTAAATGGGATTGTTCCAAAGTATCAGAGGTTCAAAAAGGTATTATGAACTTTTACAACCAGACCTTCTGCAGTTTCCCCAGTCTTAGCAGGCCTGTTGGACACACAGCAGCTTCTCAGGCTTCTGATTCTCATCTTCCAGCCCCTAAGAATCCAGACAGACTTCATAAGTTACCTGAGGATCATAAATACTTATATAAAAATCTGTAATCTGATCCTACTGTTGTCTCCATGTTCACAGATAAGCCATCCAAGCTGCTTTCCTCTTCCAAGCTTCTGCCTTCTGACAAAGACAGACATGCTATGGAGAGGTATGGAAAAAAGTGTATACTTCTGCTGCTTTGGTTAGAGACATTAATTCTCAGACCCACAAGATGTATGTCTTGGCTCTTCTATCCCATTGGGGGGGGGGGGGGTGTTGAATGACCTGTCTGATTCTGACAGTAAAACTTGTCTCTCTCTCTCTCTTCTGAGTTCTGCCTCTCAGGTTACTCACCATTCCATTAAATGCAGCTGATGCCTCCTTTAGGGCAGCTGCATCGGGCTTTGTGATACGGAAATATTCCTAGTTGCACCTGCAGGCTTTGTCTGAGGATATTAAATCCAAACTTTTAGATTCTTCCTTAGATAATTAGATTTTTTTTGGCATTGCTGCTGCAGAATTGTTTAAAACTCTGCAGTATAGTGCAAGGTTTTGCTGGACCTTAAACAAATTTTTGTTTCTCCTGTACTGAAGATCCAGAGAAACTATTCTTTGAAATCTTCCTTTGCTTGTAAGCAGCCCAGACGACATGCTTGTGGGTAACAGACTTTTTAAGGGGATTTTTCCAGATAAATCCAATCAAAATTCTAGAGGCCGAAAACAGTTTCATGATAAATTTGCATTTATCTAATATACAGCCTTCCCTCCCTCTTGACCAGATTCCTGTGTCCCTCAGGATTATCCTTTCCATCCCTGTATGGCAACTAGTTATCATAGATACTTGGGCTCTCTCTGTCATCCAACATGGTTACTTTATGGCTTAGAAGTACCTTCCTCCATTTTCTGATCTCCCTCAGCCTCCTACTTACCAGCCTCCTCATTTTCCTCTGGTCCTGTGGGGTCTGTTGGAACAGGGAACCATGCAACCTGTTCCCTTGTCTCAAAAGGGAACAGGTTTTTAGTCCAGAATGTTTCTGGTTCCAAGGAAGGAGGGAACATGGAGTTCAATTCTGGACCTCTCCTTTCTCAATACCTTGGTCAAAGTTCCTTCCTTCAGAATGTTGTTTCTTCAGACCCCTTTCCCTATTTTGCTTACCCATGCTTTTCTAGTCTCCCTGGATTTGAAGGAGGTTTACCTCCATATTTGTATTCCTCTTCACCCTCTCTTCAGGAATTTTTTATGTTTCTCTGTTTCTTCCTCTCATTATTTCTCTGTTTTGCCTTTTGGTCTTTCTACAGCTCCAAGATATTTACCAAATGTCTGGTCCCTGTGGTAGCTTTCTGCAGACTTCAGGGAATCCAAATATTCCCTTATCTGTATGACCTTCTGATTTAATCCCCTCTCAGCAGCTACTGCTTCAAAATGTACACTTCATTATGCTTCTCTTGTGCAGTGTGAAATTCACTCTCATTCTCAAAAAGTTAATGTTGAGTCCTTCTCAGGAGTTTTGGGTTGCAGGATTCAGACCATTGCAATGCTGACATCTCTCATCTCTTCCAAGATCCACCATTCCCATGGTTTCTTGTGCCAAACTCCACATGAGAAAATTCCAGTGATATCTCAAAATTGTTTGGCTGCAACACTGCCACCCCCTGGAGTCACCAGTCCCACTTTTACTCTCTCAAATTTGATATCAACTGTTGGATTCAACAGATCTCCCTAAATCCAGGTCTGCCTTTTCAAGTTCCTCCTCTTACTTCAAGAGCTGTACATGGATGCTTTCAATCAAGGTTGAGGAGCTTCCTCCAACAATCCTAAATTCCAGGGTCTTTGTCTCCTTAACAGCTGTCAGACCACATCAATATCAAAGAGATGCGGGTTCTAATTCTAACTGTTCAGGCTTTTCAGTCTCCCTGTGTTCCAGGTCCTCTAATGTTTTTTACAGACAATACCACAGTCATGTCATACATCAGTGAGAAGGAGGGCACAAAGTCTTACCTTCTTTGCAGGCTGGCTCTCCAGGCATGGGATTTTGCAAACTGCCATTACTTAGTTTTTCAGGTGGTTAACATGCCTTCAGAGCACAATCTGCTGACAGTTTTTTTGAACAGGTCCAGAACACATCCATATGAATGGATGCTTCACAAACAGGTGTTTCTGGACATTATACATTGGTGATACTCTTCACAAGTAAATCTTTTTTGCTTCCCCTATGAACAGACATTTTCCCCAGTCCTGTTCCAGAATTCTAAGTCCTCAGGCTGGGAAAGTGGATTTTCTGTATTTTTCCTCAGAAGGTAATGTTCCTATATGCCTATTCTTCTCTTCCTCTACTTCTCAGGATCTTGCACAGGATCATGTTGGACACACACAAAATCTTGCTGGTGACTCCTTTTTTGGTGCAGACAGCACTGGTTTCCCTTCTTTTTCAGCTGGTCAGGGACAATAATCACAAGTTACCTCACAGGATGGATCTTCTCACACAAGACAAGGGATCTCTCATTCACCCTCACTTGTCCACATTTCAGCTGACACTTTGGGTGATAGGGTTTTGAATCCTTTTAGGCGCCAGTTTTCTGAGAACATGTTTTAGGTTTGCAGGAGGTCAGAAAACCCACTAATAGAAAATTTTATGTAGCTAAATGAAAGAAATGTTTTTGTTTGGTGTCTCAAGCATGATCAGGACCTTTTTCTGTGGGGGGCCCCTATGGTCCTTTCCTGTTTGCACAAATTGTTGAGTACTGGTTTGGCATATTCTATTAAAGCTTGTCAGCCATTTTGGCCTGTCTACCATTGAGTCCACCTTTGGCTTCTAGTTTTGAAGTTAAACAGTTCCTGAATGGATTCCATCATATCAAGCTCCAAAGAAAGCCTATTCCTCCTTCTTAGGACCTTAATTTTGTTCTTGAAAAATTGATTCAATGCCCATTTGAGCTTGGCTTTTTTCTTCCCTGCAACATTGTACTTGGAGAACTATATTATTGCTGGCTTTTACTTCTGCCAAGTAGGTTTCTGAACTCCAAGCATACCTCTCAACTGTACAGATTTTTGCAGAATGTCCAGATTTTTCCTCATATTTTTGGTCTGTTCCTCAAAGAATCTGTGATTTTCTGGAGTTTTGTAGTAAATTAGTGATGATTGAATTCACTAAATAATGACAGTCATTTGAGTTTCGGACTTTTTATCCTCCAGAACATGCATGGTAACACAAAACCTTTTATTCTAGCAAATTTTCTCTAAGTTTATAAGAGCAATATTTAAAATTTGTCCCTATTTTGGGGGCTTTGCCCCCCCATTATTTTTGGATTTGTCCAGATTTTTTTGTGTTAAAAGGCTGAGTGCTATGACGCCAAGCCCTCATAACTGTTCCTTCTTTTTTTGTTTTTTCAGAAGGACAAGGTGTCTGTTAGTCTCAGTCCTTTTCTGTCCAAGGTGGTTAAAGTTTGTCCTTGAATCAGTCTGTTCACCTTCCTTCTTTTTTTTTCCTTCTCAGCAGTCTACTGCACTCCATGCATTTACATAGACAGCTCAGATATTACTTGGATAAGACAAAATGTATCAGAAAATCTAAACAACTTTTTATTTTCTTTCATGCCAGGAAACTGGGTTTGGCAAGGTCTAAGAAAACCATCTCCTCCTGGAACTCTAATGCCATTCATTTTGTTATTCTTTTCATGGCAAGCATCTTTCTTCTTCTGTTTCTGCTCATTCTACCAGTGCAGTAGCCTCTTCTGGTGCTTTTTTCAAGTGTCTGGATACTAGATCCATCTTAGAAGCTACTGATGGTCTTCTGTCCACATCTTTACCAAGTATTATGAGTTTGATGTCATTTCCAGGGCCAGAACAAGATTTGTCAGGGCTGTCCTCGGGTTTGTGGAGAGCTCTTCTCTGCCTTTTTCCTCACATACTTTTCAGTAGCTTTTGTACTCTCCTAAGAGTAAAGAATGTTGCAACAGTGATAAGAAAGGACACAGTACAGTTGTGTAAGATCTTACTGTAGCAGTAGGTATCCTACTTCTCATTGTTGCAGTATTCGGTTCCTCCCTCCTGCCCCCTTTTATTTTCTGTTCCCATACTGTTGGATGAGGGATTTCCTCCTATATCCTTACTTCTTTTTTGTTTCCCTTCCTGGATGGGCATGTTATTGATTCTCTGGAGTTGTCATGGTTCTCCTGGAGCACTTCACTTCTCAGGATTAGGTGACCGTACATCACATATGTACCTTATGCCTTGTGTATAAGATATATATCTGACATACACCTCCGGGAAGGTGTCAAGGCTTTGGTGTACTGGCCAGATGTTAGGCTATCCTCAGTTGGATAGCTCAAGAGTAAAGAATACTGCAACAGTGAGACTGTTACAACTGCACTTTCTCCCTTTTCTTATTGGTATAAAGAGACGTTAGGCTGGACCAATTCGTACAGCAGTGATAGACCATCACACAGGATATATGGGTCTTGCAGATATTAAAATAGGGCTGCAGTCTGCATTTCAAAAAAAAAAGTTTCTATGCTTTTCTGGAGTTTTCAAAGATCAAGTACATCTCACCCCCACCCCACCCACCAAAAGATTTAGTATTCTATGAATCTGTAGGTATGGCACCAAAAACAGTAAGTCACAGGACTTTATTTCAGACTTTTTTTTTATAGTGCCAAGAAAAGAAGGAAATTGGAGACCCATTTTAGACCAGTTAAGATAAACAAGTTTCTGAAGGTGCCAAACTTCCAAATGCTAACCTTGCACTGCTTTATACTGTTACTGCTTCCACAAGCTTATCTGGTAACTCTGGATCTAAATTAAATGCTGAACTATACATCCCATTAGTCAGGGTAGGTAGACTGTTCCTCAGGTTTGAAGCAGGGGTTTCCAGTACCACCTCTATGGTCTTTGACCAGTCTACTGCACCTAAGGTCTGTACAAAGTTCTTGGCTCCAGTAATTGGATTTTGCAGGACCAAAGGCATTCATTTTTACCCATACCCAGATGACTGACTCATCCAGGCCACAAGGCTGTAGAATTTATTCTAAATTGCTTCCAGCCCTTTATTCTCTCTAAATATGCCAAAGTTGCACTTTGTATCCTCAAAATAAATGTTGTTTCTATGTGGTACTGCTGAACATAGAGCAGGACTTCTTCCCCCCACAGAGAAGGTTCTCTTTCTGTCTCAGTACTTCTAGATAATGCCCAAATAGAACCAGATCTCAGCAAGAGAATTTCTAAGACTCCTGAGCTACATACCTTCTTGCATTTGGATGGTTCCCTTGGCAAAATTTAAGATTGTAAAAGAAGACGTTACAGTGGTACCAAAGAGACAGGTAGTGCCAGCATGTGCAATTCCTGTAGCTTCTCATTCTGTACTACTCTGTATCAGAAAGCAAATCTCAAGATAGATAAACCAAGTTTGCCTCAGCCTGGAGTTACTCTTCAAGCTAATTCAGAGATCTCAGACTATCACTATGGACTCTCTGGCTTCAGCCAGTGGAGCCTATATGGGAGACTTAGAGATCCAGGGGACTTGGGACAGGGACTTCAGAAAGAGACACATAAACATAAAGTTTGTGATGACACTAATCAAAGCCTAGCAGAATCCAAGCAATATACATATGGAGAGTGCAGGTCCTGGGGTGAAATTTTGTGTTCACAGGCCGAGCACTTATTAAATTCTTGTATTTTTTCTGACATGCTTCTTTTGGGTAGAGAACCATTTAAGACAGGAAAGAAAAGCTTATTTTGAAAGGTTTATTCCCCCTCAGACGTAGTGGTGGTGGTGCTGTGCGGTAGCATTGTCACCTCACAATAAGACGTTGTCCTGTTTGATTCTCAGCTAGAGCATTTTCTGTGTGGAGACATGCGTGAATGGGGGTACCTTCGTTGAAGGTTGTGTGTCAGGGCCGGCAACTCGGCACGTAAAAATCTACTGCCAATCATTAGCGGATTGGAGTTCCGCTGTGGCGACCCCTAACCAGGAAAAGCCAAAAGACACAACACAACATTCCCCCTCAGACATGTCTACAAATTTCAGACCAGCTTCAACTTCACCAGACAGTAAAGAAGAGGAAAAAGAACGAGAAGGAAAGGGAGAAACAAGGTTAAAGCAAAGGGAAGCAGAGAAATCTACAGAGAAAATATTTGAAGAAAAAGAACGGAAAAATCCAGAAAAAGGTCTCAGAATCCAACAGATCCTTCAAGTCCAGCACCTAAAACTTCAAGGAAGTTGGATCCATTGGTTATTCAGATCCAATATCTCTTCCCCTCAAGCTAATTTTTTTTCCAGAGAGTCCTAGGCTCTATTCCCCCATATTATAGGAAAGAAAGTACTCCAGACCTCTGTCTGTAGCATCATCATTGAGGTCAGCTCTGTATACCAGAAGCTTTACATAGATGGACATCAACTGTATGTTGAGGAAATTCTTCTTAAGGACACAAATCCAACTGAGAGTTCTCTCTGCGCCTTCCCAGTGGAGCGCTCTTGGTACGGGTCAAACTACTCATCCCTTTTTCTCTCTGATACCAGTCCACCCTTTAGGTCTGAAGCCCTACCAATGCATATCAGTCAGAACTGATATTTCATGGAACTTAAACATCTGCAACATCCCTTACTGTCTCAACTCTGATTCTTTCAAATTGAGCCAAGTTTCAGAGCCAAAGCACTGGTGCCAGAGTTCCAGTGGTAGAGTCGACTCCGAGGTTTTCAGAGACAACACTGCCTGTTGAGACCTCTGCTATCAATAGCTCAGGTTGAAGGTCTTTACAGCCAACCTCAGTTAGACTGTGGAAGGTTCCTGAATCTTTGTATGGGGAACATTACCTCAGCTCTGATTACAGCATCAGCCTGCAAGGCTTTTGAACAATTCTTGGATGGTCCATGAAACCAGGTGTGGGCCTCTGGTTTGGATTTGTCCCTATTCCCAGTGGATCTTGTGACTTATTCCTTTCATACTGGTTGATGGGGACAGTCCATACCTTTAGACTTAGAGAATACTCACCACTCAAATTCCCTGTCTGATTCAGACCTGTTTATAGAGGTCCCCCGAGACAAGGTCCCAAAAAACAAACATGCAAATGGATGCACTTAGACTCTTCTCCAGAGTCTGTCTCCAAAGACACAAATTTGGATGAAAGTGAAGGGTCCCCCTAGACTCCAAAAAGAAAAAGAACTCCTTCCAAACATGGCTGTGGTTAACTGTACATAAATAAATAACTTTATTGAAATAAAAAAGGTTAGTGCTTTTGCAGAGTAGCCTCTGCTTCATCAGACCATAACAACAAACATTTTCAAAGTACTATTTAAAATTGTAAATCAACCAATCACAGATAATTCTAGTGTCACATGGTTATATCAACCAGACATAACCCTCCCACTCAATAAAACCTACCTAATAATTCAGGTCATCCGAATAAACACATGTAAAGAGGTTATTTCGAAACAAACCAAATAAAAACAGTATTGCAGTTGCAAAGTTGCTGGTGGTCTAACCATAAAAGTATAATATAAACACAACCAGAAAAATATTAGTAATGGTGATTGTGATGGTCTCCTACATAACAAATAAAGTTTATAGGATATCACATCAACACAATTCTTCAAATTGCTAAGCTTCCAGATGCCAGAATACTATCCTTATGAAAAGCAGCCTCTCAGATAATTCAGCACCCACTCCCTCAAGCAAGATTGATTAATCTGTTAGGTTTGATGGCCTCTACTGTCACTTTAGTTCCACTGGCGAGATATCATATGAGGGTACTACAGTAAACTCTTTCAGGCCAGTGGTCACAATGTCTACACCCCCTCCATACCAACATTCATCTCACCCACATTTGCAGAAACCACATCAAATGGTTGATAACCTCTCCATAAGTAGCATAAAGAAGACCCTTTTATCCACCAATTCCTTAGACCACAGTAACCTCAGAAGCTTTCCTTCTGGGGTGGAGGGGTCATTGTGAGGGGAAGATGGTTGTAGGTACTTGGTCAACCTTAGAGGGCAATTTTCACATCAATGTCTTGGAGATGAGAGTAGTCCTCCAAACATTGCAGACCTTTCAAGACCTAATTCCCAAGGGTGTGATTTCCATCCAGATGGACAACATATTTGTGGTCTGATACATCAACAAACAAGGAGAAACATGATCATATCCACTTTTTCGGGAGGCCATGAGAGTGTGGCAGTGGGTGATGTCCTCACATTATTTTCTGATAGCAGTAAACATCTCAAGGATGTCAAATGTGCTAGCAAACAAGTTGAGAAGGAGAATCTTACTGCCTCATGAGTGGTTCCTCAACCAGACAGTGGAAACAGAAAATGTGAAGTTGTTAAATCTTGCCATTTATTCTCACTGATGGGTTTGGAGCCATATATATCAGACTTTCACATAGGGCACAATGACTCCTGTACAGCCTCTCTTAAAATCTCCAATGCTTTCTCAAGTGCGCTTTCTTATTCAGTCCTCTGATCAGTGATCCAGCTCCCAATGGGACATTGAAAAGTTATTTAAAATGAATGACTGAATGTCAGTCTTGTCTTGCTAGCCTGAGGATGCCGACTGCAGCTCTTTGTTAGTGCCTAGTAAAAATAAATGCAAAGCAGCTTTTGTGTGCTGGAACCAAAGTCTGATTAGCTGATGATTTAGTGCCTTGTAAAAACAAAGTCTGGTTAGTGCACATAAACTTTGCAGACTATTAACCTTCTTAGCAATATATTATTATCTTTCTTGCACAGTACTTAATAACCTGTCTAACAGATGACATTTACAACACTGTACAGTTTGCAGGGTTTAATGTCTTCAAGTTGCTTCTCAATACATGAAAGTTGTTCTTCATTGAGCAAATCTCACAATAAATCAGATTGCATCTTATATATGTGTGTATATATATATATATATATATATATATATATATATATATATATATATATATATACACATTCTTATGAAAGCAGTCTTTTGGGAACTCTCAAAGTCATTACTTTGGTATTTTCTGATGTCATACAGTCTGTTTATCAATGATGCCATACAGTCTGTTAGTAAGCTCCTTTGTGTTCTTGTTTCAAGGTGAATTACATAACAGTCTAGGAAGTCTGTTGATTCTTGCACCTGGGTCCTTAGGACATTTCTTATCTGTAATCCTTAAAACTTGCATTAAACACTGAATATTCAGCTTATCCTTACCAGCCTTTTTCTCAAGCTGTACCAGCATGTTACATTTACAGATGAATGCCGTAGTTTAGAACAGTTTAACCCTATAAGATATGTATATGTATACTAGCAAACAGAAATGTATGCATCTAACTGACTGTATTATTCCTACATATATTATAGCAACAGAAGTGTATATGCATCTAACTAGCAAACAGAAGTGCATCCATTTATAAATCTCTAACTATATATCTAACAGACATCACTATCATGCTTGAAGCCTTAACCCAAAAAAACAGCAGCTTCAGTAGATTTCAAGTTTCTTTCATGGAAGACTGTTTTTCTTGTTGCAATTACATCTGCTGGATGGATTTCTGAATTACAAGTACTATCTTGCAAACTGCTGTACTTCATATTTCATAAAGACAAAGTAACATTGGGAACAAATTCTTCCTTCCTACCAAAGGTGACATCCAAAGTAAATTTAAACCAGTAAATTAATTTGCTAGTCTTTTTCCACAGGTTCTCAAACAAAGGAGAAGATATACTACATATACTAAATGTTCACAGAAAGCTCAGATTTTATTTACATCGTACCGAGGATATCAGAATGTCAGATCAACTATTCATATACTTGTCCAGAGCAAACTTGGGAAAATGGCTATCAGACTGCATTTCTTTGGGTTTATAACCAACAGAGTTTCTCCCTTCACACGAAACTAAAAGCCCATTCCACAAGAGCAATAGCTACTTCTACAGCATTCATGAAGTGAGTTCCAATCAATGACATTTGTGCAGCAGCAGCAACAGCAACATGGTCCACAATTCACACTTTTGTGTCTCATTATAAATTGGATGTGCAGTCCAGGGTACTTTCCTCCTTTGGTTCCACTATTCTCAGGAATGTCCTTCCTTAATGCCATCTGGGTGCCTTTTTGCAGCTTAGAAATCTGTCCCAAAGGTTGAATCAGGCAGAAATAGGCAACATTGTATACAAAAGTTATGTACTTGCCACAATGATAGATTTGTGCTATCTCATTTTAATCCATTTTAACATCCCCCCTCCTTCCACTATTGTCAGATTCTGGTGACCGAGCAGACCTCACCTAAGAATCTGTCTGTTAAAATTGACTTTTATACCTTACTGCAATATTAATATGTCTTCCTGCTGTGACCCCCCCCCCCAAAGGTTTCTTCAGTTATATGAGAGAATTAATGTTTAGGCATAAGCAACCAAACTCAGTCTAAGGTGATTTAGTGGAGAGGAGAGAATTATGGGTAGAGGAGGAGTCAGAGCCTCAGATCTACAGTTTTAGAAGAAGGCATTAGGTTGGATCTGACAACCCAAATGTGGAACCTCATGAAAATGAAACAACACATATCTATTGTTATGGTAAGTACATAACTTTCATTTTTGCTTTCTCTTTTGCATAAATATTACATCATACCAGATATATTTTTCTTTCCCATTTCCATGCTATTCTTGAGATACCTCTAGCTCTTTTTGCTGCTCCTTAATCTTGGGACTAATTGTTCCATCTTGCTAACATTGTCACTGTTAGACTTTCAACACTAAATCTTTCGCTCTCCATGACTTCAGTTCCACCTTACTAATCTTATATTCTATATCCCCTATTTGTTTTAGTTTCTGTGCTGTGAAATTTTCCATATTTCAGCACCTTTGCCTGTAGTTCTTTTCAAATATTTTTGTATGCTTTTTTGTATTGATTAGTTTGGCTTTCTCCTGTGCATAAATATTGATAATTGTCTTTCCCATGTCCATATTTCTTTTTATACCTTTCAAAAATCTTTGGGTTTTGTTCTTTATATTTTCACACTTCTGTTGTTTCTTTTTCCAGCCTGCCCAAAGTTTCTTTGTCTATGTAATGTTCCTTATGGATCTGTAGTATTAATGAACACCAATTTTTATTTGAAGATTTTAACAGTTTTTCTTGTTCATAGGTTCATAGATTAGTACTAAGCTAACTGCCCTTGTGGGGCATTTTAAGCCTAGCCAATTATTTGTAAGAATTTTTCTTTCCGCTAATTTTTCTCTTAATCTTTTTGACTGTCATCTATCTGGAAATTCTCGGCTTCATGCATAATAGTAACAATACATAATTGCTTTATTATTCTCAATAGTTTACTGTGTCATCTTTATGGCTGTTTCTTGGGCTGTCAGTTTTTGTGGGCTACTACGCCTGACCTAACCATGTTGTAGGAATGCTTCTGTATCTTGATGATTCTACAGTGCTATTTTTCCCAGTCTTGGCACCAATGTGCTCACCAGGATTGGCCACTTTTTTATCTTAGGACCTGTGACCCAGTTGTCTTTTTTTTTATTTTTTAACCTACCTCTCTCCATGTTATATGCTATACAAGATAAATTCTCTGTATCAGTGTTGCCTTGGTGAGTTTTTGTGCAAACGAGTTCAACCACATGAAGGTACTCACCATGACATGAGGATAAATCCATTTCCAGCAGTACTGTTTTCTTCTTCTTGCTGATTTTATCATCTGTCAATTCAGACCCCTAACTCTGCCATGGGGCCTGCTTTATTTTTTGGAAAAGTTTACCTTGCCCCCTTTTGAGCCAGCTGCTTCCATGTCCCTCAGATTTATTCTCATGGAGGGGACTTCTATAATGGTCACATATTGATCAACTGCTTGACTTCAGCTCTCCCAGTGTGAACACAAAACTGAGAAAAAGGAGTGCCATTGAAATTGTTTTTTGAGAAAAATTATTTACTGGCTAGTAAGCACACTGCCTGGATACCAACAAAGAAGAAATCTGGAAAATCTCAGAGAAAATCAAACAGAAAAGGTGAAAAGAAAACACTGTCTGAGAAGAATTCTGCTACCTGTTCAGCAAAAAGCAGTTCAAGCTTCAGCTTTGGTTCAAGAGATTGCTTCCAGTAATTTAGAGGAAAAGATAAATCAAATGTACTCGGAGCTGATTAAAATAAATGAAACACTGAAGGAGTATATCAACTCAAATAAAAGTTGGAAAAATAGTAGAAATTTTAACTAGCTGTTCAGATAAACTGATAAAACGGGTCTATATTATAACGTCGACAGGGCAGAAGAGAAAATGCCCTTACGTCGACAAATCTTCATCAAAACCACTAAATCTCGAATGGCCAGAACAGCGATTTTTTTCCCAAGGGAAAAAAATTGTTGGGCCAAAAAAAAAAAAAAAACCACGGACAAAATAAAGTCCTCCACACTTTATTTTGTCCGTGTTTTTTTTTTTTTTTTGGCCCAACAATTTGCCCCCCACACACCACTTACTTAAATATACCAACTCCAAGATCGCACTACAGTGGAGGAAATGACACATTCCCAACAATGGCCCAGCAATCTTAAAAAAATTGCTGTTCTGGCCATTCTGGATTTAATGCAATGAAGATGTGTCTACGTAAGGGTGTTCTCTCACTGTCAACGTTATAATATAGAACCGATAAAACTGCAAACATCAGAGGCTAAAATGCAGAAAAAGCTTCCTTAATATGAGACTTCTCAAGAAGAGCCATTTCAAAAAATAGTAGAGTTAGAAGACAGATCATACAGAAAAAAACTGAGATTTTCTGCTGTACCAGAGAAAATGGAAGGCACAGAATATATTGGTTTTATGAACACACAATGGTGTTTCACAGTAGGATTTGTTAGTTGCAAGAGCATCTGGCTATGAGAAAGCAGGCAAGAGCTGTATTAGTAAAGATGTAATCATGCAAGCAGAAAGAGGTGACCCTGATAAAACTACAGCAGAATGGCAAAGTTTAAATAAAATGTAGACAGCAGAGCATTTGTATAAATCAATCATTCACTGTACACCAGGCAGAAGAGAAGCAATTTTAATCCTAGCAGTTAGGGAATGCTGAGAGACAGGTGTGACATTTGAGCTGCTGTATCCTGGTGTCTGCAGAGTAATTTTTCCTGGAGGATCAACATTGTTTGATGCAGAAAAGGCTAAGGAGGAAATCAAAAGGTTTTTCCAACAGAAAGTGAGTCAGCAAGCAGAAAAGACTCTGATTCTCATTCTTATAACAGTAAAAGTTGTAGAAAGACTTTACCAGTGAAACCTTTTCCAGTATCCAAAAGGAAAATTCTTGACAGACAATAAAAAGCACATGAGCTGACTAGGAGACTCAGAAGTACCTTGAACTTGAATCAGAGTCTGGTGTTGGGTGATGGAGATGAACAGGAAGACCTGCAGCAACACTGAAATTAATGAATAGACGGGCAACTGTACAACATTATTCACGTTTGTGAAATATGGCTTTGCAAGAAAAAATGTCTGGAAAGACTAGATTTTTATTTTGTTAAACTTGTGGGTGGACTGTAAAGCATATAGCCCAATTTATGTTATTACTGTTTAGAAGGGCAGCAAAAAGGAAAAAAGTAAGTGTAATTTTTATTCTTAGTATTTGTATAAAACATTTCCTGATATAAACTTCATATTGCATATAATAAAGCAGTTTTTTTAGTGTGTATTCAGGGGTATTTTAAATGGGGGTCTTTTTAGTGTCAGATGTAAGTGTTAAAGATATTAAAGTAAACAAGTACTTCTTTTTTAGTTGTAAGAAACAGTCTTTACACCATAGCAAAGAAAAAAGGCTTGACAAAAGTAAGTTTAAGGTTAATATGCTGTGATCTCAGCTTTGCTGAGATGTCAGTGGGGTGTAAAAGTGCACTGATTATATTACATCTAGAATAATGGTTTGTTTTCTTATTTTTACAAGGGTGAATGTCTAGATTAATGCCCTTGGCTTAAGCTATAAGCATGTAGGCTGTAAAATAAGACAAAATGATGAAAGCCATGAAAAGCTAAGTTTCTTACATCTGCAAAGTTAATAGATATGTTTTTATTAGCAAATGTTCAGTGGGAGTCAAGAAGTCTGCAGCTTCTTTTCTGGGTGAAATTTACAAATACTCATTGCTGAGTACATTCCCATGGAGGCATGCTGTCTGTAGGTGCAAGCAGTTACTCTTGAGAGTTCTGTGCATTCTTTGCTGAAGGAAATTTAAAATTTAACATTTTGAAGATGCATATAGTTGTGTGTCTTTGTTCTAAGTTAATAGGGGATTTGGGAGTTTTGAAAATTTATTTACTTTTTATTTGAGGTTTTTCATAAAAAAAAAGTATCTTGAAAAACATAAAGTTCAAATAAAGATGAGAAGAAACAACTGTATGAAAGATCAGAATGCCAAACATTAGTCTGTGCATGTAACACAAAAGTTGGAAATACATATTCCAAAAACTTGGCATGTATAATAGGTGGGAATAATAATTATTTGTCATAATGGCTACGTTATCTATATTATCTTGGAGCATTAATGGCCACACAGCTATAGACAAAAAGGAAAGAGTATTGAATTGTATTAAGAAATCCAGAGTGCAAATAGAAATGCTGCAAGAGACACATTTGGAAATAAATGAGTATGTGAATTTGGCAAAGCAAGTATTTCAGAAAGGATATTAAGCAGAATATTGGACAAAGGAAAATGGGAGTAATTGGACTAATTGCAAGAGGGGCTCCAGTAGTGATATGAGAGGAAAGAAAAACAATAATGGTAGATTTATGGTTGTAAGTGGCTATTGATAAGGTAGGAAGATTATGCTGGCATGTATCTATATTCCACTAAAAACTGCTATTATGGAGCTTAAGAAAATTTTGTGAGAAATAATCAGTTTTCATCAGGAATATTACTTTTAGGCGGGGAATAGAACTTAATTTGCTATAGTGAGGATGTATAAGGGGAACATGGAAGGGAAAATATAACAAAAGAGGATAGAGTTGTAAAGAAATTTATGAAGATATTTGTTACAGAAGATGTAAATTCAGTAGTAGGAGCTCTGATAGAATATACATATTATTCCCCAAGGTGCAATAACTGGGCTAGACTAGACAGAAATTATATTCCACAAGAAATTTAATTGAAAGTTTTGTCACACATCCAACAACTATTTCAGATTATACATCAATACAATATAAGGTTAAAATGCAAGGTAAAGAAGTAAAAATAAGACACTAGCACCTTCCCTCCTCTCTGTTAAAAAAGAGAGGAATTTAAGGAATGGCTAGTGGAAATTATTTGAGTGTTATTAGGGAAGATAGAAGTATCTTCAGAAGTTATAGCTAGTGTAGATCAGAGAGCACGTGCTTTGTGCTGTATCTTTAAGTAGCACATCAAAGACTGAGAGTGCACATATAAATATCGAGTATGTGCCATTCCTAATGCCATTTTGAGAATGCAGCCAAGGAGTAAGCATGCATGAATATGGCAGACAGTTTGTATATAAGTTACTTAAGTTAAAGTCAGTAAACTTCTAACATATTGTGTTTGTATAAAATAAAGCTGCTTAAACAGAACCCATGAAGACTCTTCTGTTATGTCCAAAGTAGGAGAGTGACATGGTGTCAGAACCAGGATCACAGAGAATAAGATTCGGAGCGATAAGGTGCAGAGATGACAGTGAAGGTTATCTAAGAGAAAAAGCATGGAAAAGAGCCAGAAAAGAAGCAAAGGTAATGAGAATATGCACAAACTACTTGTTTCATAAAAAGAACAAAACGGGGCAATACAAGGGCACAAAATGCATTATTAAACAAGCAGGAAGCACAAAAGGTTTACTAACTAAGGGAAAATGTTTAAAGTAAAGGTGTTTGATGAAACAATTAACAGAAAAGTAAAACGGGCATGTTTAGAGTAAAACAAGCACAAGAAAAGTACAATGGGCATGAAAAGAGATTAAATGAGAAAAACAAATATAATAAGGGCAAACGGGGCACACTAAGCTTAAATAAAGCAAGGCGACTGCATGTTTTTTGGTAAAGTGCTGTGTTTTGGCATAACTATGGCTTTGTATTGTATCAAGGGCATAAATATAGTTATTCAAAGTATCTCAAAGTGTGTAAAAGTGCTTACAGTGTGTGCTTATTACTGTGCATGTATTTCAGAGAGTTATTTGTGTGCAAAGTGCAACTATTTCGTGAAAGTGCAAAGTATAGCCATTTGGAAAAGTTTGTTGTTATGGGTGTGTCTCTTCGCAAAGTCTCTGCATTATGGAGTGTTTCTTGCACTGTAGAGAATTATCTAGAAAGGTACCACCATTTTGGAGAAATTTCAGTGTTTTGTGTACAGTTTTTTCGCAAAGTGCCATTACTTTGAAATGTTATTGACTCTGAGCTTCTCCTGCCCAGTTCATTCGCATTGTACAATTATTCGAAGTTCTTAAAGTGATGATTAATGACTTTAGCAATACAATAAGTTCAAAAGTATTATGCTGCCCTAGAAACTTATTTCAGAAAGTCCAGTTATACAGAGGCATGCATCATGCAGTTATTTGATGTGTTTCTTATACTGATAAGAGGCGGTTTCGTGCAATACAGTAATTTCAAGAATATTACAGTGCCCAAGAGATACTTATTTTGAAAAATTCACTTATACAGAGGCTCGTTGTGATATTGAGCAAAGTTACAAGCACTGGCATAAATTTCTGGCATATGTGTATTGTGTTTGTGCTTATTTGTAAAACCCTTCACTGGTATGTGTTAATATGGCAGACAGATTTCGAAAGCCCTTAACCACTTGTATTTGATCAGAATATTGCAGAGAATTGGAAAATATTTGAGCAAGAGTACAACATTTTTTATACAATCAGCTTATTCAGATAAAGATGCATGTACCAAGGCATTCATTTTGCTAAACTTAGCTGAGTCAGAGGCCATAGAAAGAGAGCATTCGTTTGTGTAGGCACCGACAGTATATGAAAGAGAAGGTGAAAACCGTTGTATTGTTGTACAGGCTGAGTCAAGGGAAGACCCTGAGTGTTTGAAGCCCAAGTTCAGAAAAATGTGTAACCCCCGACAAATATTACACTAGAGAGGCATTTGTTTTACACAAGAGATCAGAAACCAGGGGAAACTTTTGCAGCTTATAAAACTGATCTGGGAAACAAGGCTAAAATGTGTCAGTTTGTTGACTTAAAAGATGAGTTGATAAAAGACAGGCTCATGTGTAGTATTAATAGTGCTGCTGTGAGAAAGATCTTGCTTCATGATAGTGATTTAATATTGAGCAAAGACATAGATATTTGCCGAATCCATAAAGTGACAGAAAAACGCAGAAGTATGCTTGCAAGTGACAAGAGCATGGTTTCAGCAGGCTCCTGAGCAAATGTAGATAGTATGCAACACATGGCAAACAGAATTAGGCCTACTAAGCACTTGGCAGCCACACCCCCTGCTGGCTCATTAAGGAAACCACATAGTTTTCCAGCAAGTTCTAAGACCAGTTCAGTTAAAGGTGCATGATCAGTACAGTACAAGCATGAATCAGCAAAACCCAAGTCTAGCTTTATTGTTAACTGTCACAAATGTTGTGCAAATCATGAGTCTAAAAGAGAAAAATGCTTAGCATTTGGTCAGCAATGTCACAAATGTAAAATATGGAACCATTTCCAAAAAGTTTGTAAATCAGGTAAACCTCACACAGTAGTAAAGAAAGGTCACACAAAAAAACAGGTTGATCAAGTAAAGATGCAGCAGTCAACTTTCTATGTGGATGGTGTATCAGTAATTGATGAAAGAATTGATGCAGTGAATTTACGAAGTGTTCTGTACAGTCCGGATCAATGGCAAATCCACATAGCTTAAAGTAGACACTGGTTCAAAGTGTAATGTTATATCAACAGACACATTTGTTAATGTGAGAACTAAGGAGCAACTCATTGTGGCCAGTAGTGCAAAACGTGTTGCTTATGGAGGTGAAGAGATTCAAACCAAATGCTCAGTGATGCTTTCATATTATTTGGCCAAGAACTGTTACAACTTGTTAGTCTGTGAAGTCGGAAGACCAGTACAGTCTTTATTGGGTCTCAAAGATAGTTTCAGAATGAATCTGCTTTCTTTTACCAAAGAAGTGCATGTCCTAGTTCTAATTTTACTGAAGCTATTTTCTCAGAATATGCTGATGTTTTCGATGATAGGTTGGGCAAACTTCCAGTAGTGTATTCCATGAAGTTTGACCCAGAGGTCCCTCTAGTAGTCAGAACAGCAAGAAGAGTTCCAATAGGTATGCAAGACAAATTAAAGGCTCATTTGGATAAAGTGGTGCAGCAAGGTGTAATTTGTCCAGTTACAGAACCAACTGAATGGGTATCATCTATGGTAGCAGCTCAAAAAAAAGGTTCAGATGAAATCAGAATATGCATTGACCCAAGAGATTTGCACAAAGCATTGAAAAAACCATATCATCCAATGCTCACAGTTGAAGAGGTCACGGCCCTAATACCAAATGCCACTGTTTTTTTCTGTTTTGGATGCAAAGAGTTCATTTTGGCAAGTGATGTTTAATCGCAAATCCTTATTACTAACCACTTTTGGTACTCTGTTTGGCAGATACAGGTTTCTAAGGATGCCATTTGGAATAAATTCTAAAAGTGAAGTCTTTCAGCATGCAATGGAGCAAATTTTTTCAGGTTATCCTTGTGCCATAATAGTAGATGATTTATTGGTTGGAGGCAATGGTGATGGAGAGCATGAGGGAAACCTAAAGAAAGTTCTAGACAGTGCATGTTCATAGGTTCATAGGTAGGCACTAGGCTATTGGCCCAAGGGCCTAAGTAAGTCTAGCCAATAAGGTTCCCTGGTTTATGCCACCCAAGAAAGTTATTTTCCTGTGCCCCTGTCAAGCAGAGCCACAGAAGTGATCCCCGGGGTGTATTTCCTATTTCCCATCCACTCATCAAGATTTTTCTTGAAGAGTGCTAATGAGGAACTTTGCTTGACATAGATGGGTAACTTGTTCCAGAGTATGGGAAGTCTTTGGGACAGAAATCTATCCCTCCAGCATGTCCTGTTTATTGTGGTGACAAGGTTTAGGTCCCTATAGCGTGTAGCTCAGAGGGATTGGGATTTCTTTAGGCGTAGCATGTCCAACAGCTCTGGGTTTGACATAGCTTTATATGTGAGGCAGAGATCACCTCGGAGTAGGCGATATGCTACAGAATAAAGCTGGAATTTTTTGAGACAGTCAGTGTAGGGCATCTGTTTGAGGCCAGTAATCCTCTTTATGATGTACTTCTGTGGCCTTTCCAGCTGTTGCAGATGTCTTGTGAGGTACATTCCAAAAGGGGCGTTGTACTCTATAATGGATCTAATGAGTGTCAAGTAAAGGGGAGCAATGACCTCTCTTTTCCTGGATGAGAACCCTTTTGTGATGAGGTGTGCCACATAGAAGGATTTCCTGACTACTGTGGCGATGTGATTATCAAAGGAGAGACTACTGTCCACCTGGGTCCCAAGGTCTCTTATCATACATTTGGCATTAAGTAGACTGTCACCTATGTGGTACTTCATGGGTACAGAGTTTTTACCAAAAGGGATGACAATGCACTTTTTGGCATTGAGCTTGAGGCCATGGCTCTGACATCAGGCATCTGTCTCAGTGAAGCCCTTCTGTAAGATGTCCACATCATTTGGGGACTCGAGTATGGCTCCTAGTTTGCAGTCATCTTCTGCGAACTTCATTAGCCAAAGGCATTCTGTGTTAACCTGTACTTCAGAGAAGTAGATACCAAACAGGAGAGGTCCCAGGACTGAACCCTGTGTTACTCCACTTGTCACTGGTTTGAAGTCAGATTTGGAGTTTGCAACTTTTACAGTGTGGGTTCTGTCAGTGAGCCAGTTGGCAACCCATCTTGTGTCATAGGGATTTATACCTAGTTTAGTGAGTTTAGCTATAATTCCATAATGGGGGATGGTGTCGAAAGCCTTGGCAAGGTCAAGATAGGCTATGTGAACCACCTTACTCTTGTCTACAGCTTTGGTGACTGCCTCAAAGAAGCTTGAAGCTCAGTTTTCTGTAGTGAAAATTCAGACTTCCAGAAGTTACATATGTAGGTCATTTGTTTACCAGTACTGGCTTGAGAAGAGACCCAACCAAGCAAGCAGCCATTCTTGAGATGTCCGTACCAGACAGTGTTTAAGCTCTACAGCATTTCTTAGGCATAGTCAACTATTTAGGCAAATTTATAACAGATTTCAGTGAGTTGACAGCACCTTTAAGAGAGCCAACATAAAAAATGTTGCATGGTCATGGTTAGAGCAGCACCAGAAGGAGTTTGATGACCTCAAGAAGAAAACTGCCACCCCACCTACATTAAGATACTATGATGTAAACAAACCAGTTATTCTTTCCTGTGATGCTTCAAAATTTGGTCAAGGCACAGTTATATTTCAAGAGGGCAGACCAGTAGCCTATGCATCTAGAACACTTACCCAAACTGAGATGCAGTATGTCCAAACTGAGAAAGAACATTTGGCAATAGTATTTACATGTTCTACGTTTCATGATTATATTTATGGTCAAGCTATTCAGATTGAGACTGACCACCAACCTCTAGTTACTATTCTAAAGAAGCCTATGTATTCAGCTCCAGCAAGGTTACAGAGAATGATGCTCAGTTTATAAATGTGCAACTTCAAAATGGTGTGTACGAAAGGTAAACTACACTACCTGCCTGATACCTTTTCCAGATCGCCCAGGAATACAACGAAAGAGCTTGATTCAGAGAATTTTGACTTTGATGTGATGGCAGTGCGTACTTTTTCTACCACTGGGATTGATGAGTTGAGAAATCACACTAAGAGTGATCCGATTTTGAAAACTCAAATCACTACTTAATGTTGGATGGCTGTCAAAGCAATCTAGTGTACCACCAGAAGTGCAAACCTATTTTCCTTACACAGATGAAGTGTTGATGGAAAATCGCATTATTTTCAAAGGTCCTAAAATTGTTGTTCCTGCTTCCTTATAACATGATTACATCCAGATTCTGGATCATAGTCACCCAGGTTCCGCTTCCACTAAGAGGCGAGCAAGAGAATTAGTATTTTGGCCTTCATTACCGAAAGACATTGATAAAGTACTATCTTCTTGTTCAGTATGCAATAGTATTAGATCGCACTTGCATAGAGAACCAATTCAGCTACATCCAGTTCCTGAACTACCTTGGTCGACAGTAGCCACTGATATCTTCGAGTGGAACAGTCAGTACTACTTGGTATTGGTTGACTCTTATTCAAATTGGTTTGAGATTGCTCTACTACCCAATCCAACATCTGTTACTGTTATTACTAAGCTAAAACATCATTTCTCAGTCCATGGCAGTCCGCACAAAGATATTTCTGAGAATGGTACTCAATGTACTAGCCAGTTGTTTCAGAAATTTGCAAGACAATGGGACTTTCTACACATTACCAGCAGTCCTGAGTATCCTCAGTTGAATGGCCTGACTGAGCGAGCTGTGCAAAGTGCGAAACAGCAACTTGAAAGGTCAAGACGTGACAATTCAGACATTTTCTTAAATCTGATTTTAGGAATGTACCTCATGATGATGTTCTCAGATCTCCAGCTCAACAACTTCTTTCCAGGCAAACAAGAACTATGTTACCTATTCCTACCAATCTACTAAACCCTAAAGCCAGGAATAATAAGACCATCAAGGAAATATTATTTAAGAAATGTTCAATCCAGAAGTCATCTTATGACAAGTCGAGCAAACTTCTTTTTCCATTAAGGGAAGGAGAAACAGTCAGACTTCAAACAGAAAAAGGTTTTGACCACATAGCGCAAGTTATTGGCAAATGTTCTGAAACAAGATCCTACCTTATAGACTCGGAAGATGCACATTATAGGTAAAACCGTAAACATCTGTTACCTATACCAGAATCATTATCACAACATTGTTATAGTGACTTAGACTCTAAATCTCAGAGAGAGCCAAGTATTGCTTTCATCTTAGCGGGTATTCCTGTCTCTGATTCCATCCCTGAAGATGTTCCAAGTAAATCACAGATTGAACATTTTTCAGAGACAACTCTAGAAGTTAAGCCCAATTCCCAATTTTATATCACACATTATGGACAAGTATCTAAGCCCTGTGAGAAATATGCAGCAGCATGGACTTAACTGTGTATGTATTCTATCTTCCCAGTCTCCCAGTCTGGTGTTCACTCTACTTAATACGGAAAGAACATTTGAGAAAGCCAACCCACTTAAGTTCTTAACCTTGAATTTTTCTTCTGCTCCTTCTTCCTCTCTCCTTGCACTTTACTAAACAAAAAATGCACTTTATTTTGCTTTTGCCTCTTCTTAAAAGTACTCAATTGCATTTATTCTGCTCCATTTATTACTGCTTGATAGTAGCCTGATTAAATTGTAACTGTTACTCTAAGACTTTTGGTTTAAGCACTTGGGCTCCAGACCAGTTGTTTTACATTAAGAAGGTTTGTGGTCTGCACTGTTGTGGCAGGACAGGTAGCTTACATCCGTCTAAGTTGGGAATTGCTGACTGAAGGCTCAGTGTCGGTTATTCTAAAAGTGTATTAGTTCTGGTTAAAGGACTTGGGCTTCAGGCCAGTTATTTTTCATTAAGAAGGTTTGTGGTCTGCACTCTTGTGGGAGGAGAGGCTAGATTATGCCCTTCTGAGCTGAGAATTTCTGGTTAAAGGCTTATTGTGCCTACGTATTTGAACTGTTTCTTTCTGAAATTGGTGCACCTTGGTTGCTGTACCATAGACTAGATTCAGGCATCCTGAATCTAGTTTTGTTTGTATAACTTGAGCACTAATCCAGGCCATCTCTTTTGGAGAAGGTTCCCCTGCACCCTAGTGGCAGGAGTGTGCAGTTAGAACTTGTCTGATTGAAGACTGTTGGAACAGGGCTCAGTTTTGAGCTTTTTTACTATTTAATTGGGTAATTTGTTTAAATCAGTTTGCTCGTTTTCTATTGTTATATAAAAAATTGCACTTTATTCATCTGCTTTTACTATATTTGTGTTTCTTCCTACCTTATTACTTTATTTTGCTTTCGCTGTTTGTTCTTAAAAGTACTTAATTGCATTTATTCTGCTGCATTTATTACTGCTTGTTAGTAGCCTGATTAAATTGTAACTGTTATTCTAAGCCTTTGGTTGAAGCACTTGGGATGCAGACCAGTTGTTTTACATTAAGAAGGTTTGTGGTCTGCGCTGTTGTGGCAGGACAGGTAAGTTACATCCTTCTAAGTTGGGAGTTGCTGATTGAAGGTTTAGTGTCTGTTATTCTAAAAGTGTATTAGTTCTGGTTTAAGCACTTGGGCTTTGGGCCAGTTATTTTACATTAAGAAGGTGTGGTGTGCACTCTTGTGGAAGGAGAGGGTAGATTCTGCTCTTCTGACCTGGGAGTTTCTGGTTAAAGGCTTATTGTGCCTGCTTATTTGAACTGTTTTTTTCTAAAATTAGTATGCCTTGTTTGCTGTAGCATAGACTAAATTCAGACCTGCTGAATCTAGCTTTGTTTGTATAACTTGAGCACTAATCCAGACCATCTTTTTTTTGGAGAAGGTTCCCCTGCATCCTAGTGGCAGGAGTGTGCAGTTAGAACTTGTCTGTTCAAAGACTGCTGGAACGGGGCTCAGTTTTTAGCTTTTTATTGGTTAATTGGTTAATTTGTTTAAATCAGTTTGCTCATTTGCTACTGTTATATTAAAAAATATATATATATATATATATATATATATATATATATATACACACACACACACACACACACACACACACACTTTATGCATCGCCTCTTAGCTAGGGTTAAACTATTCCCAGCGCCATAAAGTCTGCTCTTCAAATTTTCCTTTAGAACTAGCCATTTCTTTTAGTTTTAGCACTAAAATCTGTTTCTTTGAGCTCAGCACTTGTTTAGAACTCATTGTAAGCACTAAATAAGCTACAAATTACTACAACACTCAACTTTCCTCACTTGTCTAGAGGAAAACAGTTTTTTGTACTTAATTAATAAGCACCTATCCAGGCATGTCTAAGGGTCAGCTCCCGATGTTTTCTCATGTCTACCTGATGAATCTGGGCATCTTGGAGCAATGCAGCAATTGCCTCATGTACAGAGACAACCCTCTCCTGCTACCACCCAACACTACAACCTGTGAGAGATGCACTTATATAGCCAAACTAGAAGCAAAGCTCTCTTCACCCAAAACTGCACTAGACATTCAAGAGGAGAAGGTAAACACTTGCACCACACCACACATCACATAGTCCCTCAAAACCTACACCACCAAAACACACACATAGAAACACGAAACACACACCTACATTCGCGGAGGCTCTCAGTAAAAATTTGCTCATGCAACAAAGACCTCAAAAGCAGAAACACAAGCAAACTCCACCCCCCCAACACAACCCAAATGACACATAGCCCACAAACTCAGTGTGCCACTCAAACACAGCCCATAAGGCATAACAACGTACCCAACACTCTAGTCATAGGTGACTCTATAGTCAGGCACACTGATGTTCCACTCACCAGGCTAAACAAGGAGAAATTTACTGTCAGCTGCCTGTCGGGTACCAGGATCTGCCACATAATGCACGCACTCAGGTCACTCCACAACAAGTACAAATATGACTCTGTCATTGTCCATGTTGGTGTGAATGACCTGAGATGTATCTCCCTGGACTACATGAAAAGAGACGTGGAGGAGCTCTCCAATCTTGTAGCCAAGGCAGGTATGACCCTAGCCCTGAGTAGCATCCTGCCATCACCCAGAATGATACCACAGTACAAGGACAAAATGATTGACTTCAACAATTGGCTAAGCTTCTAGTGTCATTCTAAGGGGATACAGTATCTGTCTGCCTGGGATGACATGATCGATAGGCCACGATGCTTTGCCAGAGATGTCCTGCACCTGTCGCCCTTGGGATTCCGGATACTGACTAAGGCTGTTGCCACCCCTATATTGCCTTTTTTAGGTAAGGTTCAAAGGACAAATTCACCACCTTAACAGGTACAAGCAAGCAAAATCTGAGGGTAATGCTACTCAATGCTAGAAGTCTAAACCTCAAAATGCATTCACTTGAGGTACTCCTTAAAATGGAGAAGATCGACATCTGTGCAGTGACAGAGACCTGGTTCAAGGCTCCTGAGTGCACCCTTGCATTACCAGGCTAGAATTCATACCACACCTTTCGGCCACCTTACCTCACCTGGATTGAAACACTAAAGGCAGAGCCATATCCATATTCATTAAGGATTTCCACACCTCCAGGCTAGTTGCTCAGCATAATGCATCCAAGATTATCCAAGTGCAACTAACTCTGGGCAAGGAATCTGTGCACCACTATCATGCCAAAAAGCCAACGGACTCCACTGATGAAAATAATAGCACACACTCTTAAAAATTAATCTTTGTTATTACAAAACACAATCAATTAAGCGCTTTCATCCACAGTAATGTGGACTTCATCAGAATAAATTCAGTTAGCTTATTAATGCTTTTATATTCGTTTTAGGCGCCAAAAAACCTCATTAAAGACATACCATACTTTTAAAGGGCCAAGCACGTCCATATAAGTAAATAAGAAAGTATATGTATAAAAAAGCAACATAGTCTGTTGACAGTCATCACATTAATATGTCCTACATTATTGATCTGTAAAATCTCAAAGTATATAATAATATTCTAGAACAGATTCAGTCAAAATGTTATATTCTAAAAAATTTAAAATAATATGTTGAAATACATTCATGTATCAATACATGCTGTTTAATCTGATTCAAACCTTGGCGTTAAAAATGAGACTAATGCACATATCAATAAATCTATATGAACATGTACCCAAATAATGTCTTATAGCCCATAGTGAAATAAAATAAAATGAACCATCCAAATACGATGACTACCTATGCTTTCAACTGTAAAATAGTCTTAATTGTAATATGGTCATTCAAACCCAGTGTATTTAAAGCATCAGTCAACAGTTGCTACATAGTCTCCTTATACCCCAACAATGCTTTGTTATTACCCCCCCTTGGGCCCATTTTAACCTGTTCAAGTATTGCAAACTTAAAATTATGTCCATCCCCTTCATTTCCAAATGCCTATATAGGGTGTTAGTCCTATCCTTCTTCCTAATGTACATATGGTTGTATATCATAGGTAGGTACTAGGCTATCTGCCCGAGAGCATTTATAAGTCTAGCCAGAGTGTGTTGGCTTTAGCTGCCCCATTGACTAATCCTTAACTATTCATTAACTGATCCTCTGTCAAGCAGAGCCAATGAAGTGATCCCAGGGGTGTATTTTCTGTTACCCATCCACTCGTCAAGGTTTCTCTTGAAGAGTGTTAGTGAGGGGCTCTGCCTGATGTAATTTGGAATTTTGTTCCAAAGCATGGGGAGTCTCTGTGACAGGAATCTATCCCTTCAGCATGTTCTATTTATTGTTGTGGCAAGGTTTAGCTCACTAGAGTATGTGTCTTGCAGTGACTTGGATTTCTTTAGGTGGAGCATGTCCATCAATTCTGAGTTGGACATGGCTTTGTAAGTCAGGCAGAGATCACCTCTGAGTAAGCTATATGCCACTGAGTACAGCCAGAGTTTATTCAGTTGGCCTGCATAGGACATATGTTTGAGACCAGTAATCCTCTTGGTGAGGTACTTTTGTGGTCTTTCCAGCTGTTGGAAGTGTCTTGTGAGGTACATCCCAAATGGGGCATTGTACTCTATGATGGGTCTAATGAGTGACGAGCAGAGGGGCACTATAACCTCTTTATTTCTAGATACAAACCCTTTAGTAATTAGATGGGCCACATAGAAGGATTTCCTAACTACTTTGGCAATATGATTGTTAAAAGAGAGATTACTATCTACCTGGGTCCCCAGATCTCTTATTACCTCTTCTGTATTAAGGGGACTGCCACGTATGTGGTAATTTGTGGGTGTTTTTTTTTCCCCAAATGGGATGACTATGCATTTTTTGGCATTTAGCTTGAGGCCATGACTTTGACGCCAGGTGTCCATCTCAGTAAGGCCCTTTTAGAGGATGTCTGTGTCAGCCGGAGAGTTGATTATGGCTCCCAGTTTGCAGTCATCGGTGAACTTGGTTAGCCATAGTCCTCCTGTGTTTGTCTGTACTTCTGAGAAGTATATGCCAAACAGTAGGGGTCCCAGGACCGAGCCTTGCTGGACACCACTTGTGACTGGTTTAGAGTCGGACCTGGAGCCCGCTATTCTTACCGTGTGAGTTCAGTCTGTAAGCCAGTTGGCAACCCATTTTGTGACGTAGGGGTTTATGTTCAGGCTGGTGAGTTATTCTGTAATACCCGAGTGGGGAATGGTGTCAAAATCCTTTGTGAGGTCAAGGTAGGCTGTGTGAATAACCTTTCCCTCGTCTATGGCCTTTGTGACTGTCTCAAAAAAGTCAACCAGTTTAGTAGGCATGATCTGCCCTTAACAAAGCCGAACTGGGTCGGGTCAAGTGTTTGGAGGTTCCCAATGTCTTTGTTAATGAGTTCCATGATGATGCACTCCATAGCCTTGCAGACCAGGCTAGTCAGGCTTATGGGGCGATAGTTACTAGGGTCAGTTGTGGCCCCTCCTTTGTGGAGAGGAATAACCGTTGCCGTGCGCCATTCTATGGGCATGTAGTCTGTGGAGAGGCTGAGGTTGAACAGCGTGTTTAGGTGGGGGGTTAGTTCGTTCTGTAGTTCGTGCAAGACACAGCCTGGGACACCATCTGGTCCCTTTGACGCTGTGTTTTTGGCTTCTGAAAGGGCTGTTTTCACTTGTGCGTCTGTGATTTTTGGGACACTATACTTTTCCAGTATTGTTGTGGGCCCTTTTGGAGGTGAGAGGGGGTTGAAGTTTGCACTGAATCTATCTGCCAGGATGTTGGCAATATCAGTAGGTTCAGTATATTTTGTGCTATTTTGCACTAGTTCAGTGCATATCTATGAGTTGCCACTTTGATTCTTAACATAGCTAATGAAAGCTTTGTGGTTATCTTTTGAATCTTTGGCTATTTTTCTTTCGAAGTTTGCCTTGGATGATTTCATGAGGGACCTCAGTTTCATACTGATCAGGGATGTCTTTCCTTCTTGGGATTTGCTTTTTTCTGAACTAGTTTCCTCCTCCTATTGTATAGCCTGTTTATTGCAGGGGTCCACCAAACTGGTTTCCATCTCTTAGAGGAGTGAGTCTTGGTTTTGCTAGGGATGGCACGATCCATGCATCCTTGTAGGTGCTCATAGAGTGCATTTGTAAAGGTTTCTGTATCTTGGGCAGCGTTATTCTTTAGCATGGGGGCTGTGAAACTTACCACCTCTGTCTTAAGTAAGGTGAAGTTTGCTTTAGAAAAATTTTTTACTGTGGTTTCCTTAGTTGGGGGTGGTGGTGGGGTGTGGACATCCAGAGTGATTAGTTTATGGTCTGATCTAACCAGTGACAGGTTGACCACCGGTGTGGAACACCTGTTGCCCATGTTGGTGATGACCAGGTCCAATATGTTTTCACCTCTGGTAGTCAAGTTTATCAGCTGATTCAGGGCATTTGAGTTGATGAATTCCAGGAAGCGCTGGGCCTGGGAATTTGTACTCAAGTAGTTTTCCCAGTGAATGGTAGGTAATTGAAATTGCCCAATATCAGGGTGTTTGGTAGGACCTTCATGTCTTCCAGTGTCTCCAGAAAGGTGGAGTGGTGGTCCTAGGTCGTGGAGTGTGATCTGTAGCAGGCCACAATTTGCATTGCAGATTTGCCCAATGTTAGTTGCACATAGATGATCTCAGAGGTATCATGCTGCGCCACTAACCTGGAGGTGTAGGTATCCTTGATGAATATGGTTACAACCCCTCCTTTTGTGTTTTGGTCCATGTTCTGTGGCTGAAACGTGTGGTATGAGTTGTAGCCCGGTAGTGCTGGGGTGCTCTCTGGAGCCTTGAACCAGGTTTCATTTACTGCACAGATGTCGACGTTCTCCATACTGAGGAGTGCTTTGAGTGCGTGCATTTTGAGATTTAAACTCCTGGCGTTGAGTAGCATAACCCTCAGTTTTTTGTTAACTGTACTGTTTACGGAGGTGGTTTGACTTTTGAGCCTTGCCTAAAAAAGGCACTATGGGGGCAGCAAGAGCCTTGGCCAGTATTCAAAAGCCTAGGGGTGACAGGTGCAAGCAATCTCTTGTGAAGCAACGCGGCTTGTCGAGCATGTCGTCCCAGGCAGACAGACACTGGATCCCCTTTGAATGACACCAGAAGCTTAGCCAATTGCTGAAATTTATCATTTTTTCTTTATACTGAGGTATCATTCTTGGTGAGGGCAGGATGCTACTCAGGGTCAGGGTCATACCAGCCTGGGCTACATGATCAGAGAGCTCTTCCATGTCTTTTTTCATGTAGTCCAGGGAGGTACGTCTCAGATCATTCACACTTACATGAACAATGACAGAGTCATATTTGTACTTGTTCTGGAGTGACCTGAGTGCTTGTGTTATGACATGCAGCTAACAATAACCTTCTGCTTGTCCAGCCTTGTAAGTGGGATGTCAGTGTCCCTGACTATAGAGTCACCTATTACTAGTGTGTTAGGTATGTTATTTCACCTTAAGGGCTGTGATTGTGCGGCACACTGATTTTGTGTTTTATGTGTCGTCTGGTTTGTGATGGGAAGTGCAGGTTGTTTGGGTGTCTGCTTTGGAGGTCTCTGATGCTTTTGCAGGTTTTTATTTAGAGCCCCTGAGTATGATTTTGTGTATTCATGTGTATTTTTTGCCAGTGCTGTTTTAGTAGATCTATGTGCAGCTGGAGTTGTGGTGCAAGTACTAACCTTCTCCTCTTGACTGTCTGTTCCAGTCTTGGGTGGAGACAGCTTAGCTTCCAGTTTGGCTGTATAATTGCATCTCTCACATATGTTAGTGTTTTGTGGTAGGAGGAGAGGGTTGTCTGTGTACATGAGGCAGTTGTAACATTGCCTCAGGATGCCCAGATTCACCAGCTGGACTGGAGAGTGCACCTGAAGTTGCCCTTTGGTCATGCCTGAATAGTAGGGTGAGCTGCTTAGTCAGTTAGAGTGAATCATAAAAATGTAGTGAAATTATTGATATACTTCATAAATTCTTCAAATAGTTCATAAGGCCCATCCCACAAAAGAAAAATGTTGTCCAAAAACCTGGAGTAATGTCATATGTGCTTGTAATATTTACTCTTGAAGATGTGTTGATTCTCCCAATCCAACATAACCAGGTTTGCGAACATGGGATTCACCCACAGTTGCAACTCTGGGGGTGCTGCATATCTTGACACATATATATCTAATACCAATTGTAGATTTAAGTCTAACATATATAGAAAGGAAGCTTTTTCCAATAGTTATTTAGAATACACCAGTAATCATCCTAGAAAATTAATGAGGAATATTTTCAAGGGACAATGTATATGAGCAGCCCGTATGACCTCACAATACTCTGATATGGTTAAGGAAATGGAATCTATTTGGACCATGTTTAGGCAGAGAGGATAACCCGTACATATGTTAGATGACGTTAAGAGGTATATCATTAGTGAATGGGGTAAAAAATATCCACCCATTCTGAGGAATCCTTTATCTAAAATAGCACCTAGCAATAATGACAACAATGAAATGAATTACCAAAGAGCATGTATTTTGGAATATTCACCTTATTTTAATAAAGTAAAGCAGATAATGACTAGCAATTGGAATATTTTATTGGCAGACAATGACATAAGGGACGTGGTGGGGTCAGCACCATCATTTGTTTACAAGATGGGAAGTAATTTAAAAAGGAATTTGGAGCAGAGTTTTGTTAGGACATTGTATGACAATAAACATACTAGGAAATGTGGACATTGTAGGCAGTGCTATGCTATACTTGAGGATGAGGGTATGGTCCTTGAAAATGTTAACAAAACTAAGATCACCTTCATGCAGGGGAATTGTATTCCAAATATGTTGTATACATGGCTAAGTGCATGGCTTGTCCATGTTATTGTATAGGCAAAACGGAGAGATGCCTTAACAGGATATACGACCATATGTATAACATTAGAAAGAAGGATAGGACTAACGCCCTATATAGGCATTTGGAAATGAAGGGGGATGGACATAATTTTAAGTTTGCAATACTTGAACAGGGTAAAATGGGCCTGAGGCAGGATAATAACAAAGCACTGTTGGGGTATAAGGAGACTATGTGGCAACTGTTAACTGATGCTTTAAATACACTGGGTCTGAATGACCATATTACAATTAAGCCTATTTTACAGTTGCAAGCATAGGTAGGCATCGTATTTGGATGGTTCATTTTATTTAATTTCACTGTGGGTTATAGGACATTATTTGGGTACATTACATCATGGAATGGTTCACATTGACTGATGTGTTCATATAGATTTGTTGGTATGTGCATTAGTCTCATTTTTAATGCCAAGGTTTGAATCAGATTAAACAGCATGTATTGATACATTAATGTATTTCAACATATTATTTTTAATTTGTTAGTATATAACAGTTTTGAATGAATGTATTGAGAATATTATTATATACTTTGAGATTTTACAGATCAATAATGTAGGACATATGTGATGACTGTCAACAGACTAAGTTGCTTTTTTATACATATACTTTTGTATTTACTTATATGGACATGCTTGGCCCTTTAAAAGTATGGTATGTCTTTAATGAGGTTGTTTTGGCAACTAAAAACGAATATAAAAGCATTAATTAGCTAACTGAATTTATTCTGATGAAGTCCACATTACTGTGGATGAAAGTGCTTAATCGAATGTATTTTGTAATAAAGAAGATTAATTTTTAAGAGTGTGTGCTATTATTTTCATCAGTGGAGTCCGTTGTTTTTTTGGCGTGATAGTGGTGCACAGATTTCTTTAGTTGTATTCACACTATTAGTGGAGAATAACTCTGGGCAAGACCACAATCCAAATTGTAACTTGCTACAGATCCCCCACCAACACCCTAATAATGGGCGATTTCAACTATCCCACCATTAACTGGGAAAACTACACATGTACCAACACTTTTGCTCAACATTTTCTGGAATTCATAAATTCCAATGCCTTGGATCAACTTATCCACACCCCCACCAGGGCCAGCAATATCCTAGACCTGGTCATTACCAACATGGACGACCGGTGTTCCACACCAGAGATCAATTCCTCGATCATCAGACCCGACCACAAGCTTATCACCTTAGACATCCACATCCCACCCCCACCCTCCATTAGGGAAACCACCGTAAAAAATTCTCCAAAGCCAACTTCACGCTTCTTAAGACAGAAGTGGCAAACTTCAGCGCTGCCATGCAGACAGACAATAGAGGTATGACTGCTGAATCCTACATAGATGCACTTTATAAGCACTTACACGAGTGCATGGATCGTGCTATCCCTAACAGAACCAAGATGCTATCCTCAAAAAAAAGGAAGACAATCTGGTGGCCCCCTGCCATAAACAAACTCTACAACAGAAGAAAGAAAGTGTTGAAAAAGAGAATAAAATCCCATGATTGGAGGAACTCCTTGGTCAGCCTCAGTAAGAAGTTGAGATCCCTCATAAAATCCTCCAAAGCTAGTTATGAAAACAAAATTGCCACTGATTCTAAAGACAACCACAAAGCATTCTAAAGCTATGTCAAGAATCTCAATGGCAAAACTCAGATCTGCTCTGAGTTACAGCACAATGGCACTAAATATACAGAACCAACTGATATTGCCAACATCCTGGCAGATAGGTTCAGTGCTACCTTTACCCCCCTCTCACCCCTTAAAGGGCCCATCTCTATACTGGAAGAATGCAACGTTCCTGTAATCATGGCTGCACAGGTAAAAACCACAGTCTTCAAAGCCAAGAACACAACATCCATGGGACCGGACAACATCTCAGTCTGCGTTCTACATGAACTGCAGAATGAACTGACACCCCATCTAAGCACCATGTTCAGTCATAGCCTCCCCTCAGGCTTTGTGCCCACTGAGTGGCACACAGCGATGGTTATCCCACTCCACAAAGGGGGAGCCACCACGGATCCCGGGAACTACCACCCCATTAGCCTAATGAGCCTGGTCTGCAAGGCCATGGAACGTATCATCATGGATCTTGTACACAAAGACATTGGTAATCTCCAAAGTATGGACCCCACCAATTTGGGTTTGTAAAAGGCAGATCATGTCTCCTAAACCTGATAGACTTCTTTGAAGCAGTCACCAAAGCCATAGATGAGGGTAAGGTGGTTCACACAGCCTATCTAGATATCGCCAAGGCTTTTGACACCATCCCCCACTCTGGAATTATAGATAAACTCACTAAACTAGGTATAAATCCCTATGTCACAAGATGGGTTCCCAACTGGCTCACTGACAGAACCCACACTGTGAAAGTAGCAGATTCCAAATCTGACTTCAGACCAGTGACAAATGCAGTACCACAGGGTTCGGTCCTGGGTCCTCTCCTGTTTGGTATCTACTTTTCTGAAGTACAGGCTAACACAGAAGGTCTTTGGCTAACAAAGTTCACAGATGACTGCAAACTAGGAGCCATAATCAAAAGTCCTAATGATGTGGACATCCTACAAAAGGGCCTCATGGAGACAGATGCCTGGTGTCAAAGCCATGGCCTCAAGCTCAATGCCAAAAAGTGCATTGTCATCCCCTTTGGTAAAAACTCTGTACCCATGAGCTACCACATAGGTGGTAGTCTACTATACACTGAAAGTGTGATAAGAGACCTTGGGACACAGGTGGACAGTAGTCTCTCCTTTGATTATCACATCGCCACAGTAGTCAGGAAATCCTTCTACATAGCACACCTCATCACAAAAGGTTTCCCATCCAGGAAAAAAGAGGTCATTGTTCCCCTCTACTCGTCACTCATTAGACCCATTATAGATTACAACGGCCCTTTTGGTATGTACCTCACAAGACATCTACAACAACTGGAAAGGCCACAGAAATACCTCACAAAGAGGATTACCGGACTCAAACAGATGCCCTACACAGACCATCTCAAAAGACTCCAGCTTTACTCCATCGCATATCACCTACTCAGAGGCGATCTCTGCCTAACATACAAAGCTATGTCAAACCCAGAGCTGTTGGACATGCTCCACTTAAAGAAATCCCAATCCCTCTGAGCTACATGCTCTAGGGACCTAAACCTTGTCACTACAATAAACAGAACATGCCGGAGGGATAGATTTCTGTTCCAGAGACTTCCCATACTCTGGAACAAACTACCTATCACTCTGGAACAAACTACCTATCTATATCAAACAAAGCTCCTCATTAGCACTCTTCAAGAAAAATCTTGATGATTGGATGGGAAATAGGAAATTCACCCCGGGGATCACCTCTGTGGTTCTGCTCGACAGGGGCACAGGAAAATAATTTTCTTGGGTGGCGAAAGCCAGGGTACCTTTTTGGCTAGGCCTATATAGGCCCTAGGGCCAATAGCCTAGTACCTACCTATGAACCTATTAGTGCATGACTGACGATTGTCTGTAATATCTGCATGTCAAAATATCCATAACACTGCATGTTTTGTTTTTTCAAGAGGGAGTATGTAGATCAGAGAGCATGTGCCATGTGCCGTATCTTTAAGTAGCATGTCAAAGACTGAGAGTGCATGTATAAATATCAAGCATGTGCTATTCCTATCGCCATTTTGAGAATGCAGCCAGGGAGTAAGCATGCATGAATACAGCAGTTAGTTTGTATATAAGTTACTTAAGTAAAAGTCAGTAAACTTCTGTCGTAATGTGTTTGTATAAAATAAGGCTGCTTTAACAGAACCCACAAAGACTCTTCTATTGTGTCCATAGTAGGAAAGTGACAGCTAGTGTCTACCTTAAAATGAAAATGGAGTTTAAAAAGAAGGTAGAAATAAAATAAAAAGAGATATGGTTAAGAAGTAATAGAAATTAATTAGAGGGGCTGATGAAGGTTAAAGTATTGCAGAATGAGAGGAATTTCAGAGACCAAGACGAGATTCGAATGTAGGGTATTAAAGAAAAAATAAGGGAGTATCTGGATAATATGCATGAGTTTAGAAAGGTTACTGTTTAGCAACTATTACTGATAACTGTAAAATAAGGTACCATTTTAACATACAAAAATACAGTATTTTCTTTGCATAAGTCTAGAAATGCAGCCATATTAAAACAGGCCTTCACAATGTGCCTACAGTTTCAGTAAATGGACTTTTGATCAGTGAAAATAACCTTCAGTCAAGAATGCTAATAAGAACAGAATGTGTAATAGATTTAGAATAAACAGATCTTACAAGGCTTAGAAACCAAGGATAAATAAGCGTGTAGACATTTACAGGGCTTTAGTTTTATTAGAAAATACTTCAGACACAGTCATTTAGTTAGTTTTGACTGATATGCAGAAATTCATGGCAGTGCAGTCCTCAGAAGGCAGTACAGACACTTGAATGTAAGTACAGAAGTCAGATCAAATATCCAGCATTCTAAAATATTAATTATACTGTTCAGGAGTATCAGAATATGCATGCAGAAACTTTGGACATATTTATCAGCTCTGTTATTGAGACAGTATTCAGATATTGTTGCCATCTACCTCCACTCTACATAATACAGCATTCTCAAATGAACTACAGCGTTTTCAGACTTTCTTTGAAAGGGACAAGAAAACTTGGCACATAAAGGATAGACTGTCACTTGTTCAGCACAGTTCTGGGTGATTAACAGATAAATACACTCATTCCAGTTGTTTCCAGTTCATAACAGTGTCTTACAATGATATAAATTCTTACAATAACTGTAGAGCACAAAATGTTTTGGCACAATGACTTGGGCAACAGAAAGTAGAAAAAGTTGTTGCAAAACATAGGGAATAAATGACAAGAAAAAATAGCCAGAGATCCTGTAGAGGTTTTAGAAATAGTTCAGAAAATGTATGTAAATCTGTTTAAAGCAGAAAAAATGTGGAAATTAAGAAAGAGCAGAAATTGAAATATCTGTGGAAGATATAATTATGCCAAGGTTAGAGGTAGACGAGGCTCAAAACTTCACAGTTAGGATAGGAAGGTATGAGATAAAAATAGTGATGTACTATCAAGCTTTATTGAAGTCTCCAGGAACAGATGGTATTCCTTTGGAAGTTTGGAACTTAGGAGGGAAGAAAGTAATACAGATCTGGAAAATTTTGTTTAACAGCATTTTAAACGAAGTGGCAGCACCAACATTTTGGAAGAAAACTGTGGTGGCTGTATTATGTTAGGATGGTAAAGACCCATCAGAACATGATTCATATAAACTCATTTACATTTTAAACCATAATTATAAAGTGTTTATGTCTATAGTAGCTAAAAGAATGGTAATGGTGCTGCCAAAACTGATAGACATGGATCAGCATGGTTTTGTGGGGGGTGGCAAACATTTGACAACATTAATAGAACAATGATGATCCAGGGGAAGCAGAATGTAAGAAAATACCACTGTTGTTGGTGGGTGTTGATGCAGAGAAAACATTCATCAGAGTAAGATGGGATTTTATGAGTAGGGCAATGGAAGCATTTGAATTCCCTGAGAAATTAGGAGGATATATAAAAGATATGAAAGATCAGAGGCAAGAATTAAAGTGGAAGGGTTCCTTTCTAATAAGTTGTCTCTGAACAGAGGAAGCAGGCAGGGGTGTCCTCTTTCTCCTTTATTATTTGCTTTATATTTAAAACTATTGACAAAGAAAACTAGGACTCCAAAATGTAAAGATATAATCAGTAGAGTAGAGTTGACTTTATGTGCAGACAATATTATTTTGTACCTGATATATCCAGAAAAGGACATCTCAGTATTGTGAAACATTTTTAGACAGTTTCAAGTCTTTTGGGGATATAAAATTAAAGTAGATAAAACAAATGTTATAGCTATAAAATATATACCCATACATGGATTTGGTTATGCAATACCCATATTTATTGGAACATGATAATATGAAGTATTTAAGAGTAGGGATTAAAAAGGTTTCCATTATGGAAGCTAAGGATATGTGGGAAGATAATACAAAAACTGAAAGTTCTTGTTTATGGATATGACTAGTAAGATACAAGTAATGAGGATGTTTTTAGTCCCCTTGTTTTTATATTCAGGTCATGTATGCTGTGGTGGTGCAGCGGTAGTGTTGTTGCCTCACAGCAAGAGGTTCTCCCGTTTGATTCTCGGCTAGAGTGCAGGGAGTGCCTTCTGTGTGGAGTCTGCATGTCCTCCCCTCGGTTGGGTGGGCGTTCAAAAGACATGCGTAAATGGGCATGCCTTAGTTGAAGGTTGAATGTGGAGCTGGCACCTTGGCGTTCGTGAAAATCTACTGCCAATCATTAGTGGACCGGAGTTCCGCTGTAGCAACCCCTAACTGGGAAAAGCCGAAAGACAACAACAACAACATTTTTATATTCAGGTCATGCATATTTTTATCAGTAAGAGAAGTTGTAGTCCTGTAGACAATTATTAATAAAAAGTTGAAGTAAATTATCTGGGAGGGGAAGAGGACAAGAGTTAAGTGGAGTAAGTTGATCCTTCCAATAGAACAAGGTGGTTTAGGATTACCTACCTTAATGGATATTTTAGCACTACAGAGTTAATGTTCATATACTTAACACAAGCAGAAGGTTATAATTCATTGTGTAAAGGGATGGTGATGAAGCAAGGGGGGTTCAAGAAATAATGAGAGAGAGAGAGAGAGAGGGACTTTGGATACATATCCTTAAGGATAAAGAACATACATAAAGTTGCAGAAATTATTCTGAGAACTAAGCCAATATTGGAATGAAGAAATGAGATTATGACAATAGGGATGACTGCAAGTAAAGGTACAGAAAATAGGCAAGCGTGGACTTGACTTTACTGGAGAAAACTGGCAAAGGAACCAAGGTATTGAGAGCAAATAACCAGAGAGGGAAAGGAACTAGAGTGAGATGAGGCCAATAAAAAGTTTGAACTGCAGGCTAGAGATTGCCTCCACAACCAGAGATTGATATCAGAGTATAGGCAAAGAGAAAGGAATAAGGGAATCTTAAGTAAAAGGCCTACTTTGGTGGAGTTTGTAGTTGAATCTAGTACAGATGCTGTTGTTAAAAAGAGATAATTAGAAGGGCATATAAAATATTGCATGACAACTATAAGAATCAGAGGAGGTTAGAAAAGATTGGGAAGACAGACTGGAAAAGCAGTTTACAGGGGCACAATAGTAGGATATATATATATATATATATATATATATATATATATATATATATATATATATATATATATATATATATATATATATAGATTCACTTTAGAAGCTTGAAATACTGAAATATCAAAATTCAGTATTTTGAGCCCATAAAGTGGAATCCTGAAAAGAACAAAACCTCAAAAGCTTGAAATTCAAAACTTCGCATACCGGAGGTTTTGAATTAGCGCTTCTGGTGTATCGCTGTGGTTATGGATTCAGGTAAGTGTTGATGTGTTAAGGGTATTGGGTAGGGGCTGTGGTGTGTGTTAGTGTGTTTTGTTGCTGTGATGTGTGTGTGCAAGGAAAATGTAGCTTGTATGGTGGTGTTTTGTGTGTTTTTGCATGTAGTGCAACCTCATAGTTAGAATATTTAAGTAGGGGAGGTGTGGGGGTGCAGCCCCCCACATGGGGGGTGCAGGGGGGCTTGCCCTCCCTTCTTTTATGTAGTACAGAGTGTGTGTGTGTGCGCGTGTGTACAGCAGAAGAGCTAATTCAAACTCTCTGGTATGCAAGATTTTGAATTTCGTACTTCTGAGTTTTCGTTCTTGTTAAGTTTTGACTTTATAGCCTCAACATACTGAATTTCGAAATTTCAGTATTTTGAGGATATAAAGTGAATTCACACATATGGCTGTCTAGCAAGTAGCAAATTCCAGACGATTTAGAATTTTTGCTTGGAAGTGTTTGCATAGGTATTTGATTACTGTAAACAGATTTCAAAGAATTTTTCCTCAAGTAGATATCAAATGTTGGAGGTGTAATGGGGGAAGAAAGAGGTAGCTAGAAACATGTTTTGGGAATGTAATGAGCTGGAAGATTTTAAAAATCCCTTAAAGAGTCCTCTGTCAGAAATATTGCAAGAGCAAATTACTCTAACTAAGGAAATGGTTCTTTTGAGCTGGGGCAAGCTATCTAAATTGCCTTGACATAGTAAGACCTTATTAAGTTTAATTCTTTTGGCTGTCAAAAAAGGATTTACTAGAAAATGGAAATTAAAAGCTTAACCAACTATATTTGAAGTGTCGAATATTGTGAAAGAGATAAAAGAATTGGAACACGTACATTTAGAAAATGGAAGGAGAAAATTACACAGAAATAAATAGAATTTATGGGAACAATACATGTAGAACATTGTTAGGAGGAGGAGGAGTGAGGTTTAAGGGAAGACAGGAATTCAGAAATTTATGAAATGGACTGAACAACAGATATTATATAGAAAAAAAGAAAATGTGTAATATATAATATAAGTAAATGGGAAATGTTAATATATTTTGTTTTCTTTTCTGTTAATTTGTGTGTGTGTGTGTGCATAATGTCTTAAGTGATAATTTAATGAAGGTGTTAAAAAAATCTTACATGATTTTTGGGGTCTATATTACCATGTCGAAAGACATGTTTGTCGAACACGTCTTAACTGACATGGAAATATCAACTTGTCAAAAACCCGAATGGCCGAGTAAGAGAATTTTTTCCCAGGGAAAAAAATTGCTCAGCCATGCAGAAAAAACACACTTTCAAACCCTACAATGTGGGGGGCTTTTCCCCCAACACACCCCTCTAACTAAATATGCCAGCTCCGAGATCGCACTACAGTGGGGAAAAGGGCAAATCCCCGATGATGACCAATTTTTTTTCCCTCAGGGAAAAACTTCACTGACTCGGGCATTCTGGTTTTTGACAAGTCGAAATTTCCGTATCGATTAAGACATGTTCTGCGAACATGTCTTTTGAGATGATAATATAGACCCAATTTGTGTCAGGTCACAGATTCACTGATAGCAGAATCTGATTTATCTGTGCTGGTTATTAATGCTTGAACCATTAGTAATATTTTTTATTGGAAAATTTGCTACATGCACGTAAGAGTGATGATGTTACTGGTTTTGAAACATGGTTATAAGTCAATGACTGGAAATCAGTTCTGTCAGGGTATAAATGTTTTTACTATAGCAGAAATCTTAACAAAAATCAGGTGGATATTTATGATAGTGATTAAAGATTGTTGTGAGACCTGTGATTATTACACATTTGTTGATATCACCACTACTGTATATTGTGTGACTGTGACAATAAAGACAACCATAGATCAAATTATAATTGCTGGAATGTATAGACCATCAAAGTGCAATTCTTATGATCTAGACAAATTCATACATTTCTTACGTGACACAGAAGGGAAAATAATAGTAGTTTAGGACTTAAATTTACCTGAAACTGTGGAATAATATTGATTCTACAACATTAATAAGGAAATAATTGTTTTATTCTTGTCAAGTTTACCACCTTTGATGTTCAATGATTATGGTGTTAAAAATTTTAAATTACTGCTAAATAATTCTGTCAAGCTAAAATGTAAACCAATGCACAGAAGATTAATAACAGAATATATGGAAGCAAAACAGCCACTATGTAAAATTAATTGAAGTGATGCTTTCAACGGAAAGATTGCAGTAGGAACATGGCACATTTTAAAAGGGATACTGAATGCAAAAAAGAAAAATGTTTAACTTTAAATTCTAGGCACTTGGTGTCAGGAGGATATATTTCCATAAGAACAAATGCTCATTTAATATGAGAAATAAAAAATACAAGAAATGGAAATGAGGTTGAACTCTAACTATGAAAACAAATTGGACAGACAAATTAAACATGCAGGCTGATTCAGTAAACTCCATGTAGGCTTTACACAGAGCCTACACGGAGTTTACATGTTACTGTGACGGTGCTCAGTGCACGGCAGCATCCAGTACATATTAATGATGTGCAGCACGCCTTAGCTAGGTTTTGCAGCTCGCAATAGTATTGCTGGCAGCAAAGCCTTGTAAGAGAGCACAGATATCAATTCCATATAAAGGAGAGCACATACGGTCTACAGATTTGTGCGGAATGCCACAATAATCACCAGGGCAATATACAAACCTCAAACTCTTAGAGCAAGAACTATGGACAAAGGCCATAAATTATTCCTTTAGGATTGAAAGAATTCATATAGTTGGTAGAAGGATATCAGCATCAGAAGCCCTTCAATACATGCCTCTGGGACTTAGCTCATTCCAGGCAAGAGAATGGATCATCCAGTACAGTAGGAGAAACAGAGATTATACTTGGCAGCAATATCACCTCATGTTTATGGAGGATTTTTCTGCAGACTTGCACTGGTGATGTTAAAAGTCAGAATTTCTTAAAACTATCTGAATAGAACTTTCATATACATATTGTGTATTTTGCCACTTCATTAGTAAGTACATGGGATAATATTAGAAAGTTTATCAATATTGCTGATGCCTTCCTTTCTTTTAGGTTAACTCAAGTCTGTGAGTGAGGCTGCCAGTTTGGGACTTTTGGTCCTATTAGTAAGGTAAAAATTCAATATTTGAAGATGTACATAGTTTTGTCTGTTAGTATTAAGTTAATAGGTTTTAGGACAGTATTGGGGTGTGTTTTATTTTTTGTTTGAAAGCTTTTAATAAAACAAAAAGTTTTGTATGATGTGACATAGACTCAAATGGATATAACAACTGTATAGTAGTTCAACCTGCCAAACAGTGTAGGCATGTAACACGAAAACTGCTACTACTAGATGTTTAACAAAAAAGGTGTTATACATAAAAGGTGAACATAATACATTTTTAATGCAATGATGCTTTCTGTAATGTCTTTAAATGTCAGCGGTCTCACAGATAAATAACTTCCACAGAAATACCATCTATTCCTGGAGACTTTCCTGTAGATTGTTTATGCATCACAATTTTTATCTCATCTCCTCCTATCCTAACCATTAGTAATTGAGCCTCATCTACCTCTAACCTTGGCATGTTTAATTCTTCCATAAAATTTCCATTTGTATCTTTTCTTGATTTCCATATTTCTCTGCTTTATACAGACTTTCATAGAATTTCCAAAATATTTCTAATATCTCTACAGGGTCTGTTGTTACCTTCCTTGTTACAGGCTCCCTAAGCTTGATGACAGCCTTTTCTATTGCCTGAGCCATTGTGCTAAAAGTTTTTGTGCTCTGCTGTTATTATTAAAAAACAGTTGCTTAACAGCAATCTTTCAAAATTCATACATATTATCGAGGTAATCCCTTATTTTCTGCTTTGCATTCTGCAGTTGATCCTCTTCTTGTTCTGTGATATTCACCCCTATTTTGCAATGCTTTAATATTTGTCAGCCCCTATAAATAATACTTTGAATTTTTAACCATGTTTCCCTTTCTTTTATTTCCACCCAAGAAATTTCTAAACTCTCTAATAGCTCCTGAATAATCTACACTACCCATGCATTAAATTCCTCTCTTTTCAACAGGTGGGAAAGTGCCAGTGTCTCATTTTTATTTCATCACCTTGTGTTTTTATTTTAGTTGTTATTGGCACATGATCTGAAATAGTTATTGGGTGCATATCAAGACCTCCAATTAAATCCACATGTTCTTGTGAAATGTAAATTCTGTCTAGCTAGCCCCTGTTTTGTATCTTAGAGAATATGTAAATTTACTCTGAACTCCAAGTACTGAATTCACATCTTCCATGCCAAACATTTTCATAAAACTCTTCAAAAATCTACCCTCCTTTGTTATATTTTCCCTTCGAGGCCCCCCAGACACATCCTCACTGTTGCAAACCAAATTCCAGTCTCCACCTATAAGTAATATTCCTTGCTGAAAGCTGATTATTTATCCCATAATTTTCTTAGGCTCCATTATAGCAGTTCTAGGTGGAATGTAAAGCATACCAGTATGATCCTCCTCCCTTGCCAGTAGTTCCTTAGTACTATATATCTTCCATTATCTTTTTTTTTTTCCTTTTCTGTCACTATTGGAGCTCCTCTTGCAATTAATATAAGTACTCCTCTTTTCCTTTGTCCCAGATATTCTGCTGAATAACCATCCTGAAAACCTTTCTTTATCAAATTCACTTGTTCAATTCTATCTGTGTGTGTCTTCTGTAGCATAACTATTTGCACTCTACATTTATAATATAGTTCACTACACTTTCTTTTTTATATTTTCTGTCAGATTGAAATGCATTACAGAAAGCATCATTTTCTTATATAGTTATTATTACCACCTTTTAGGTATAACTGCTTTTTGTTAAATGTCTAGTTCCAACATTTATGTTACATATATACACTGTTCAGCAGGTTGGTCTTTTATACAGTTGTTTCTTGTCGTATCCACTTGAGCCTATGCCACTTCTTACATAACATTGTGTTTTTCTTTGAAAACCCTCAAACAGAACATACAATCCCCCCAAACCCCCCTAAAACCTATTAACTTAATAATGACAAACAAAACTATGCACATCTTCAAATATTGAAGTTTCTGCTTCCTAATAAGAACAAACTTTCTAAGTTGATAGTCACACAGACAAGCTAGAGTTAACCAAAAAGAAAGGTCATTTCTCTATGCAAGCATGGGAAAAAGCACACTGATTTTTCTTTTGTCATACTCTCTTAACCAGACCTTTCCTCTCTCTCCCACTTCTCCTCTATCCCCCGTTTTTTACATTGTGGTGCCTACAGTTCTTAAAACTGTAAAAAACAAGCTTGACCAAACAACGTGAAGTAAACAAGCAGCTTTGGGTAATTCACAGACCACAGCGAGTGTTATAAAACACTTGTTTAATATGTTAAACGAACCTCGGACACGCCATACACTTTTAAACGCACTTCCAACACACTATTAGTTTTACGTTTTTCGGTTGAATAAAATACCAAACTTCTTCAGAAACAAGTCCTGGCTGTTTCTTACTAATTTAAAATTTTACCTATTACATCACATGACCACTTCCAATTAATTAATTCCTTCTTAAAGGGTCTTTCCTATTGTAAAAACTCTTTACAGTTGTGCCATTCAAGTTGTAATACGATCAAATGTAATATTGTAAGGTATATAAAGTATATAGGTTCATAGGTTCATACTAGGCTATCTGCCCTAGGGCATTTATAAGCCTAGCCAGAATGTGTTTGGCTTTCGCCACCCATTTTAAATTTATTTTGCTATGCCCTTTTTCGAGGTTAGTATACTGTGCCTCTCTCTAACAGTGACACAGAAATGATACCAGGGGTAAACCTACGATCTCCCATCCACTCATCAAGATTCCTCTTGAAGAGAGTCAATGAGGGACTCTGCCTAACCTGGACTGGGATTTTATTCCAGAGTGAAGGGAGCCTCTGGGTTATGAATCTGTCCCTCCAGCATGTCCTATTTATTTCAGTGCTGAGGTTCAAGTCTCTCGAGCGCGTAGCTCGATGGGATTTGGATTTTCTGAGGTGCAGCATGTCCATTAATTCCGGGTTGGACATGGCTTTATACGTCAGGCACAAATCGCCTCTGAACAGGTGGTATGCCTCTGAGTAGAGCTGGAGTTTCTTTAACCGGGCAGCATATGGCATCTGTTTGAGCCCGTTGATCCTCTTGGTGAGGTACTTTTGGGGTCTTTCCAGTTGCTGCAGGTGTCTGGTAAGGTACATCCCAAAAGGGGCATTGTACTCAATTATGGGCCTGATGAGGGATGAGTAAAAAGGTACGATGACCTCCCCTGATCTAGATGTGAATCCCTTCATGATTAGGTGGGCTATATAAAATGTTTTTCTAACCACTTTGGCCACGTGGTTGTCAAATGAGAGATTGCTATCAACTTGGGTCCCCAGGTCCCTAATTACTTCTTCTGTACTTAATGGATTACCACCGATGTGGTAATTTGTGGGCACTTTGTTTTTGCCAAAGGGGATGACTATACACTTTTTGGCATTTAGCTTGAGGCCATGGCTCTGGCACCAGTTGTCTGTTTCTATGAGGCCCTTTTGAAGGATGCTTCTGTCGGCTGGAGAGTCGATTATGGCGCCCAGTTTGCAGTCATCTGCGAACTTGGTCAGCCGCAGTCCTTCCGTGTTGGCCTGTACCTCCGAGAAATATATACCGAACAAGAAAGGTCCCAGGACTGAGCCTTGTGGGACACCACTTGTAACTGGTTTGGAGTCTGACATGGCTCCAGCAATTCTAACCATGTGGGTTCTGTCCTTGAGCCAGTTTGCAATCCATCTAGTGACATAGGGGTTTATATTTAAGCTGGTGAGGTTATCTATAATACCCGAGTGGGGTATTGTATCAAAGGCTTTTGCGAGGTCCAGGTAGGCTGTCTGGACCACCTTCCCCTCGTCAATGGCCTTGGTGACGGTTTCAAAGAAATCAACCAGGTTTAAGAGGCAGGATCTGCCCTTCACAAAGCTGAACTGGGTAGGATCCAGTGTCTGTAGGTCCCCAATATCTTTATTTATGAGGTCCATGATGATCCTTTCCATAGCTTTGCAGATCAAGCTAGTCAGGCTTATGGGGCGATAGTTTCCAGGATCCGTTGAGGCACCACCTTTATGGAGAGGGACCACTGTTGCTGTATGCCACTCTTTGGGCACATATCCTGTAGTAAGGCTGAGATTGAACAGTAGTTTTATGTTTGGGTTTAGCTCTTCTTGTAGTTCATGTAGGACGCGGCCCGGGACACCGTCTGGTCCCATTGATGCTGTGTTTTTAGCTTTGGAGAGGGCGGCTCTTACCTGAACATCTGAGATGTCAGGGGGGCAGCACTCTGCTGGGATAGATATTTGCCCTTTTGGTGGGGGGGGGGGGGGAGAAGTTTGTGCTGAACCTGTCAGCTAGGATGTTGGCAATGTCTGTGGGTTCAGTGTATTTTTTGTCATTTTGGACTAATTCTGAGCATATCTGGGAATTACCACCCAGGTTCCTAACATAACTAAAGAAAGCCTTGTGATTGTCCTTAGTGTCCTGTGCAGTTTTTCTCTCGAAGCTGGCCTTAGACAATTTTATGAGTGCCCGTACTTTTTTGCTAATACTGATCAGTGATGCCTTCCCTTTTTGGGATTTTGCTCTATCATTTAGTAGCTTCCTCCTTCTATTGTATAGTTTGTTTATGGCTGGGGTCCACCAGACAGGACGTCTGCCTTTGGAGGATTGGGTCTTGGTTTTATTTGGGATCGCATGATCCATGCATTCCTGAAGGTGTTCATAGAATGCGTTTATAAAGGATTCTGCGGTCTGGGCCGTATTTTCCACAGGCCCGGGGGCTTTGAAGGATTCCACCTTGGTTTTGAGGAGTGTGAAATTTGCTTTAGAGAAGTTTTTCACTGTGGTTTTCTGGGCAGGGGGTGGGGTCTGGTTGTGACTATCCAGTGAGATTAGTTTATGGTCTGATCTTACCAGTGAGGGATACACTTCTGTTCTGGAGCATAGAGTCCCCATGTTGGTGATGATCAGGTCCAGTATGTTTTCCCCTCTTGTGGGAGTGGTAACAAGTTGTTCCATAGCATTTGAGTTTATAAATTCTAGGAACCTTTGGGCTAGGGTGTTGGAGCTAGAGTAATGCTCCCAGTCTATGTTTGGGTAGTTGAAGTCAGCCAATATAATGGTGTTTGGAGAGACCTTCATATTTTCCAGTGTTCTCAGGAAGGCCGAGTGGGGTTCCTGGGTTTGGGAGGGTGGTCTGTAGCAGGCTATAAACTGGAAGGCAGTTTTACCCACTGTTAGTTGCACATGGATAGTCTCTGATGCTTCGTGCTTTGCCACCAAACTGGAGGTGTGGATATCTTTGATGAATATCGATACTTCCCCTCCTTTTGTGGTTCGGTCCAAGTTTTGGGGCCGAAAAGCATGGTATGAGGTATAACCTGGTAGTGCTGGGGTGCTCTCGGGAGCCCTGAACCAGGTTTCTGTTACCGCACAGATATCGATGTTCTCCATGCTAAGGAGAGTTTCGAGTGCGTGCATCTTGAGGTTTAGACTTCTGGCGTTGAGTAGCATTACTCTTAGTTTCTTATCCCTTGTGATACCTATGGAGGTGGGTTTGTCATTTGAGCCTTGCCTAAAAAAGGCACTATGGGGGCAGCAAGAGCCTTTGCCAATATCCGAAAGCCCAGAGGTGACAGGTGCAAGCCGTCCCTAGCGAAGCATCGTGGCTTGTCGAGCATATCATCCCAAGTTGACAGGCATTGGATCCCCTTTGAATGACACCAGTACTTAAGCCAATTGTTGAAATTGATCATCTTGTCTTCATATTGTGGCATCATTTTTGGTGAGGGTAAGATGCTACTCAAGGTCAGGGTCATACCGGCCTGGGCTACATGCTCAGAGAGCTCCTTTATGTCTCTTTTCATGTAGTCCAGGGAGGTACATCTCAGGTCATTCACACCAGCATGGACAATGACTGAGTCATATTTGTACTTGCCTTGGAGTGACCTGAGTGCTTGTGTTATGTGGCAGATCCTAGCGCCCGACAGGCTGCTCACCGTGACCCTCTCCTTGTTCAGCCTGGTGAGCAGGACGTCAGTGTGCCTGACGATAGAGTCACCTATTACAAGTGTATCAGGTGTGTTGTTTAGTCTTAAGGGCTGTAACTGTTCGGCACACTGGCTTTGTGAGATATGTGTTGCACGCGTTTTGTTTTGGGGTAGCGGTTGCTTGGGTGTCTGCTTTGGAGGTCTCTGCTCCTTAGGCAGATCTTCATTTAGAGCCTCCGAGTATGTTTTTGTGTGATTATGTGTTTGGTTTGCTGTCGTGGTAGGTCTATGTGAGAATGGAATTGTAGTGAGTGTGGTTTCCTTCTCCTGACTGGTTATGCCAGTACTGAGTTGAGAGAGCTTAGCCTCCAGTTTGGCTATATGGTTGCATCTCTCACATGTGTTGGAATTTGTTGGGAGGAGGAGAGGGTTGTCTGTGTACATGAGGCAGTTGTAACATTGCCTCAAGATTCCCAGATTCACCAGCTGGACCAGAGAGGAGATTGACAACTGACCTTTGGACATGCTAGAATAATATTGGGAATTCCTTAATAATTGAAAACAAGGGACAGTGGGGAGTGAGGGTGTAGTGCTTTTAATTTTTAGTGCTGACTTATATAATTGCTTTAGCGCGCAAGTGCCAGGTAACTTAAGTGCAATGTATTACAGGTAACTTAAATGCAAAAACGACAAACAGTAACTTTCTTTCAAGTGAAACAAGGAAATAAGTACAGTAAGCAATGCAGATATCACTAGTGATCCACAGAAGTGCTGAGAAGCCGCGTATTAGGTGGAATTAGCATTCCAAGGAAATAACAAGCAAACAAACAACAAGCATATAAACAAAGCTAGATTCAGCAGGCCTGGATCTAGTCTATGCTACAGCAAACAAGGTGTACCAATTTCAGTAAGATACAGTTCAAATATTCAGGCACTATAAACCTTTAACCAGAAATTCCCAGCTCAGAAGGGCAGAGTCCAGCCTCTTCTCCCACAAGAGTGCAGACCACGAACCTTCTTAATGTAAAATAACTGGCCTGAGGCCCAAGTGCCTAAACCAGAACTAGTACACTTTAAGAATAACAGACACTGGGCTCTCAATCAGCAAAAGTGCATAAAATAAATAAATAGAGTTAATAAAAAATTACTAAACTGAAATGTTTTAATGCAAGTGGTCCAACTGACAACTATATATAAAAACCAATAGAAGTGTTCTCTATGGCTTGTAAGGTTAAAAATCTTTTAATAACTGTATAAGAATGTTAAAAATATTATCTGTAACTATAGAAGTGGAAATCTCTTTAATACTGAATATGTTCAAGGGGTATTTGACTATACATATCACAATAAAATAACTCTACTCCAAATTTCTCATTTTTAGTTCATCTAAATCACCTTAAAATGTTTCTAAGCTTTAAAATACATGCTATAGAGTGTATTTCATTTAAACCTGGTGAGCTGCACAAATCTAATCTAAGCTGCCAGATTAACTCTTGTTTTTCTAATAATAGCTTAATACAGCCACCTCTGGGTTACTACTTGCTTGTTTAGTTACTTGTGTTATCACCTTAAACGTAAAGTTATGGTAAGGGTGTTCCTCACAATGCCTTGCTAGCGCATTTTCCAGTCTCTTTTTATTGATTGCGTAAGTGTGTTTGTAGATTCTATCTCATAGTCTATGGTCAGTTTTACCCACATAAAACGCCGGGCAATACTGACACTGGGCCAAGTAGACTACAGACTTAGAATTGCAGTTGAATTTATCAATAAGGCAGTAGTTTTTGTTTCTTATCGTGAATTGTTTACCTCTTTGAATATATTTACAATAACTACAAGTGTCACACCTATACATCCCTGCATTACTTTTTATAACTCTCATAGGTGTTTCTATAATGTTTTTCATACTCTTACCCTTTCTAAAGGTTGTGACTGGTCTATCCCCTACTGTGTGTAGTATATCTTTATCAGTGGTAAATAGGTGCTAGTATTTTCTTATGATTTTTAATATTTCATTTGCTTCAAGGTTAAATGTTAACACAAAGGTACAAGCAAAAGGACTACTATTACTACCATCGTCTAGGTGGATCTTACCCACATCAATCAATGAGTGTTGTATATTATTTGTTCTCTTATCTATAACAACAGTCCTGGTCTCCTTATTCAAAATTGGGTTATACATTCCAGTTTCCCTTTTCATTTGGACCTCTGAGATGATATTAGCCAATAAATTCAAGGGATACCCCCTGTGGAGGAACATTCTTTTAAGATTTTCATATTCTACTCCAAAATCTATGTCCCTGGTAACCAGTTGTGCTGCTCGCACTGCCTGTCCCTTTACTACTGACTTTTTTTGATGGAAGGGGTGAGAGCTAGTAAAATGCAGGAATTAATTCGAGTAGGTATTTTTTCTGAATATCTTGGCTGTGTATCTATTTTCTGTAATGTCTTTAGATAATTCAATATCTAAATATGTTATTGTTTCTTCCTGATAGTCACTAGTAAATTTTAGAAAGCTAGTAGTATGGTTAAAGTATTCAACAATCTTACTTGCCTCTGACCTATCTTCCTTAATAATCAGGAAAATATCGTCCAAAAATCTAGTGTAAAATGTAATTTTTTCTTTGTGTGTACTATTCAACACAAAGTTATGTTCCCAAAATGCCATCACCAAGTTTGAAAAGCTTGCCCCACATGGGGACCCCATGCCTGCCCCAATTATTTGTAAATACAAATTTTTGTCAAAGCTGACAAAATAGTTTTTCAGGACTATTCCCAATAGTTCTTCTATTAGCCTTTGTTTGATCTCTGGGGCACCATTTGACCTTAACAGTTCGATTACCCATATACCCAAATAATTAAAAATCAATCAATAATTAAGGTAAATCGCCCTTGGAAGTGCGTTTCAAAGTGTATGGTGTGTCCAAGGTTCGTTTAACATATTAAACAAGTGTTTTATAACATTCGCTGTGGTCTGTGAATTACCCAGAGCCGCTCGTTTACTTCACGTTGTTTGGTCAAGCTCATTTTTTCACAACATTTCACAACAACTAGAGAAATCAAAGGAAGTCAAAACCAAAAAACTGCAAAGGGATGTTAAGGCTTATGCGGAAGGCAATGCTTATCCTAAACCACCCACCTTGCAGTCCAGAAACACTACCGGAGGTAATTGGCAACCAACAGAGGCAACCATCAGTCAAATGGAAGATAGACAAGGAGATGAGAGGACACTTACATCAGGTCAACCCTACAATAGATATGAAGTTTTTACACATGACAACATTGAGAGGAATGTAACCTACGATGGGGACAACCTTCGAGAACAACAAAACCAACCTAACGACCAGTATCAACAGCAGCAAAAAAACTACCAGGGCAGGAAGGGGAGGAGGGGGAGTATGAACACAATGAAAACCAACAGGAACTATAACACCCAGAGCAACAAGAACAAGTAACATTAGACTGTGGACAAACAGATTTCCGCTATAAACAACCACCTTACAGGGTATTTACAAACACAAAAGGTGACTTTAAAATTTATAATTATACAGAATATGACATTGACGAAAAACGTATTTAATTATTTGCAAAAGGTCTGACTTTTATACCCTCGAACAAGGGCGATTTTCCTGAATTATTGATTGATTTTAAATTATTTGTTAGAAAGCTGAACTTGGCTGTACTATTAGGGAATACTGGGCACCGTAATTGTTTTAGGATTGCAAGTACTTTTATCCCACCAATTCACCTACTGATAAATGTTTTTGATTATATGTGTGAATTAGAGTTTAAAAATGTATTTAATAGTAGACCTAAAAAGGCCAACAATAGTAATATGTCCCTCAATGAAGAAATATTATCAGAGTTTAGGAGCTTCCCAATACGTATTATGAAACCCGATAAGGGGGGTGGCCTGGTAGTAATGACTAAAAGGCATTACTTGGAGAAAATGAGGGGCTTATTAGAATTAAAAACTTACATGGATGTGAGTTTAAACAAGTTGAATACAGCCTACAATAGGATTAGAATGTATATAAGTGACTTATTCATTGATGACCTGATAGCTGTCCAAATAAACAATTTCCTATCAATGCCATCACCTAAGTTGCCCACTTTACTCGGAGTCCCAAAAATCCACAAAGACACCACAGACCCACCAATGAGAGCTCTGGTGGATGCCAGACAATTGATTACATACCCATGTGCCAAGGTCATAGATTCAATACTCAAATATGTGAGTAAAGAAGAACATCTGTAAAGATTTGTGGACATTCCTTGAACAGATAAATCTATTAGGGTTTGATGAATGCAGTTTTTTAACAGTGGATGTCTACGACCTATACTCATCTATCACACAGGACCCAGGGACAGAATGGGTAATTGAACTGCTAAGGTCAAAGGGTGCCCCAGAGATCGAACAAAGGCTAATAGAAGAACTATTGGGAATAGTCCTGAAAAACAATTTTGTCAGCTTTGACGAAAATTTGTATGTTCAAAAAATTGGGGTAGGCATGGGGTCCCCATGTGGGGCAAGCTTTTTGAACTTGGTAATGGCATTTTGGGAACATAACTTTGTGTTGAATAGTACACACAAAGAAAAAATTACATTTTACACTATATTTTTAGGCAATATTTTCCTGATTTTTAAGGGAGATAGGTCAAAGGCAAGTAAGATTGTTGAATACTTTAACCGTACTACTAGCTTTCTAAAATTTACTAGTGACTCTCAGGAAGAAACAATAACATATTTAGATATTGAATTATCTAAAGACCTTACAGAAAATAGGTACACAGCCAAGATATTCAGAAAAAATACCTACTCAAATTCATTCCTGCATTTTACTAGCTCGCACCCCTTCCATCAAAAAAAGTCAGTAGTAAAGGGACAGGTGGTGCGAGCAGTACGAATGATTAATAGGGACATAGATTTTGGAGTAGAATATGAAAATCTTAAAATAATGTTCCTCCACAGGGGGTATCCCTTGAATTTATTGGCTAATATCATCTCAGAGGTCCAACTGAAAAGGGAAATTGGAATGTATAAGCCAATTTTGAATAAGGAGACCAGGACTGTTGTTATATATGAGAGAACAAATAATATACAACACTCATTGAATGACGTGGGTGAGATCCACCTAGACGATGGTAGTGATAGTAGTCCTTTTGCTTGTACCTTTGTGTTAACATTTAACCTCGAAGCAAATGAAATATTAAAAATCATAAGAAAATATTGGCACCTATTTACCACTGATAAAGATATACTACAAAGAGTAGGGGATAGACCAGTCACAACCTTAAGAAAGGGTAAGAGTATGAAAAACATTATAGAAACACCTATGAGAGTTATAAAAAGTAATGCAGGGATGTATAGATGTGACACTTGTATTTATTGTAAACATATTCAAATAAGTAAAAAAATTCACGATAAGAAACAAGAACTACTGCATTATTGATAAATTCAACTGCAGTTCTAAGTCCGTAGTCTACTTGGCCCAGTGTCAGTATTGCCCGGCATTTTATGTGGGTAAAACTGACCGTAGACTATGAGATAGAATCTACCAACACATTTATGCAATCAATAAAAAGAGACTGGAAAATGCGCTAGCAAGACATTGTGAGGGACACACTTACCATAACTTTAAGTTCAAGGTGATAGCACAAGTAACTTCAAAAGCAAGTAGTAAAATCCCCAGAGGTGGCTGTATTAAGCTATTATTAGAAAAACAAGAGTTAATTTAGCATCTTAGATTAAATTTGTGCAGCCCACCAGGTTTAAATGAAATACACTCTATAGCATGTATTTTAAAGCTTAGAAGCCTTTTAAGGTGATTTAGTTAAACTAAAAATGAGAAATTTGGAGTAGAGTTATTTTATTGTGATATGTATAGTCACATACCCCTTGAACATATTCAGTATTAAAAAGATTTCCACTTCTATAGTTACAGATAATATTTTAACATTCTTATATAGTTATTAAGACTTTTAACCTTACAAGTCATAGATAACACTTCTATTGGTTTTTATATATAGTTATCAGTTGAACCACTTGTATTAAAACTTTTCAGTTTAGTAATTTTTATTAACTGTATTTATTTATTTTATGCGCTTTATGTACTTTATATACATTACAAGATTACATTTGATCGTATTACAACTTGAATGGCACAAACTGTAAAGAGTTTTTACAATAGGAAATACCCTTTAAGAAGGAATTAATTAATTGGAAGTGGTCATGTGATGTAACAGGTAAAGTTTTCAATTAGTAAGGAACAGCCAGGACTTGTTTCTGAAGAAGTTTGGTATTTTATTCAAACAAAAACATAAAGCTAACAATGTGTTGGAAGTGCATTTAAAAGTGTATGGTGTGTCCGAGGTTCATTTAACATATTAAACAAGTGTTTTATAACACTCTCTGTGGTCTGTGAATTACCCAAAGCCATTTGTTTATTTCTTAAAACTGAACAAAGAAAAAGAAAGAGGAAGGGAGAAAAAGAAAAAAACAAAACAAAAGCACCTGTTTATATTAGTATCCCTATTGTATTAAAAAAAACTGAGACAATTTACTTCAAGTCTAATTGGCTTTGTCTTATTTTTAAAGCCCTCCCAGCTGGGAGAACCCCTGACTGCTTTTAAAGAACATTATGTCCTAGCCAATTTCTCTTTTTTTTATTTTCCCTCAGCCAATCCCCTTCCACCAGACTCTCTCTAGTTTCTCGTTATCAGATTGTTTCCATGGAAACATGAAGACCATCTGTAGAATTGCTACTAAGTATACATGCATTTGCTAGAAAAAAAGGCTCATAATATGCAATATTCTTTTTCATTTACTTGCTGTGTCTTAAAAGTAATCGGTCCAAGGTTCTTAATACAGTCATTTCCCATGCAAGAATGAAAAAGCACATTCATTTTAACTTTGCCATGCCTTTTTAACCAGGCTTTTTCTTTTTGTTTTTTTTACATTGTATTACCCATATTTCTCAAAACTGCACAAGAAAAAAGAGAGGAGAGAAAAAGAAAATCAACAGCACCGGTTTACAATCCCCATTACACTTAAAAATAGTGTGCAAATAAAACTATACACCACAAATGCAGTACTATTAAGAAAAGAAAATGTTTTCTTTGCTTACAGTTAGCTTTCTCCCCTCCTCAAAGCATTTTTCCAAACATTAATGACATGAAGTAGGGTATATATTTTAGAGCCCCCATAAATCCCAGAAATTTTGAAAAAGTCAAATATTTCCAGATTTTCTTGTTCTGTCGTATTTCACATATATAATTATTGTACTGTAATCCCACATTGAGTTACTGGTTTTATTACTGCTCTTTTCCATTGCCCAGATCCTGTGTCTGCTTCATTTCCAGTGTACTCTTGATTCTGCTAGTCAACCCTGGTACTCCCTTCCTTCTCTCCAACATTTTCCATTGAAATACTGAAAAAGATTTCACAGATAAGTCTCTCTGTGGTCTTTCTTACCAGAAGAACAAGAAGCAGAATCTCCTTCTGTTTCACAGCTCACTTTTTGTTGGACAAATGTTTGTATTTCCTCCTTAGCAAGCACTTCATCAAAAAATGATTTTGTCCATCCAGGGAAGAATACTTTAAAGGCAGCTGGTTAAAGCAGTTTGAATCTCACACCCGCATCTTGACATTCCCTGAAGAGGAGAATGAATTTACTCCTTTTCTGCCTGGTGTACAATGAGTAATCATTCTCCACAAACACTCTACTGTCTCCCACTATTAGTATTTTATTATCCTTCTGCCATAGTTTTGGCAGAATCATCTCCTTCTGCTGGTAAGATTGCATCTTTACTATCAAAGGTGTAGGTTGCTTTCTTATAGCTAAGTTTGGAGCATACACGCAATGTGCCCTTTCAGCTAATAACTCCTGCTGTGGAATACCAGTCCTTTTACTTATTTGTGCTTTCATAAAATTAATACAGTCTGTTCATTCTAGCTTCTCTGGTCTATCTGAAAATCTCAGGTTTTCTCTACGTGCTCTGTCCTCTAATTCTATTATTTTTTGAAACATCTCTTCCTGAGCAGTCTCATATTCAGCCAGCCTTTTCTTCATTCCGACTTCAGATTTTTGCAGCTTTATCATATCATCTGAATATCTGTTTAAAGCTTCTTCCATTTTTCCATCCCTTTGTTGTTTGTGTTGATATACTCCATCAGTGTTTTGTTTAGTTTAACCAGGTCTGAATGCAGTTGTCTTATATCTTCCTGTAGGTTATTGGAACTCATGTCTGAAGGTTGCATTACTTTTTGCTGAACAGCTGCATAACTTTCCCTACTCAGTGGTTCTTCCTCACTTTTTGTAGTTGATTTTTCCAGGTCTTCTGTATTTCTGGCATCCAGGCAGTGCACACTTACTAGCCAGTTACTGAATCTTACCCATAAACACAAGTCTACTGGCCTTTTCTATTGAGTTTCTGTTTTCACGCTGGGAGAGCTAGAAACAAGATGTTACTCAGTGTGCAGCCATCTTGGAAGTGTTACCTGGATCACATTGTGCTGTATCTTGCCCTGGGGTGTACTCAGTCGTATTCTAAGTGTGAGTTGAGGAGAGTCTTATGAGTGTCTGATGTATATATTACAGATATTAAACCAAGAATGTAATTATTCTTAGTTTTAATGTAGTCAGACATTTTACAGTGGCAGAGTGAAACAGGCTGGAAAGAAACACATTAAAGTTAATATAATCTTGAGATCTTGGGTTGCTGGGATGAGGGATATAGAAATGTACTTATTGCATTATATGTAGAATTAAGATAACCTCCCCTGTTTATGCTGGGGAACTGGTAGGGTGGATATCTTGCTTAATGCCCTTGGTTTAATCTATAGACAAGTTTTTTTAAGCAAATAGGTTTGAAAAATAAGATAATATGATGAAAGGCATGGAAATACCAATTTTCTTGAATTTGCCAAGTCATTAGCTATTTTTCCCATTAGCAAATGCTGTCATTGGCAGACAAGAAGTCTACAGTTGTAATCAATTAACCATAAGAAGTATATAAAGTGTGTTCTTTCACATATCAGCAAATTTAGATTTTTTTCTCTCATTGCCATCTGGTTTTACTTGTAGACAAGCTATCTACAGGTGCAAACAATCAATCATGAGACATCTGAACACTTTGTGCTTCATACATTTCCTTCAGCACATTGTAATTAACATAGATTCATAGGTTGGTACTGGGCTATCTGCCCGAAGGCATATATTAGCCCAGCCACGTTGTGCATATTCACCTCCCCTTGAGTAGTTCTCTAGACCTTTGTACTAGCAGCTAGTACCCTTGGCCCCTATCTAGTAGTGCTGTTGGTGTGATCCCCGGTGTGAACTTTCTGTTACCCATCCACTCATCAAGGTTCCTCTTGAAGAGTGATAGTGAGGGGCTCTGTCTTATGTAGATCGGGACCCTGTTCCATAATAAGGGAAGTCTCTGCGAAGGGAATCTATCCCTCCAGCATGTTCTATTCATTGTTGTGTTGAGGTTTATATCCATAGAGTGTGTAGCTCAAGTAGATTTGGTTTTGCTAAGATGGAGCATGTTAAACAATTCTGGGTTGGACATGGCTCTGTACGTTAGACAGAGATTGCCTCTGAGAAGGTGGTATGCAACAGAGAACAGTTTTAGCTTTTTCAATCGTGCTGCATAGGGCAACTGTTTGAGGCCAGTAATCCTGTTGGTGAGGTACCTCTGTGGTCTCTCCAGCTGCTGGAGATGTCTAGCCAGGTACATTCTAGTTGGTGCATTGTACTCAATAATGGGTCTGATGAGGGAAGAGTAGAGAGCCACCATTACATCCTTAGATCTTGATGCGAACCCTTTCATGATCAGATGGGTCACACAGAAGGATTTTCTAACCACTTTGGCAACATGGTTATCAAAGGAAAGCTGACTATCTACTTGGGTCCCTAGATCCCTTATTTCTTCTTCAGATTTCAGGGGATTACCTCCTATGTTGTAGTTTGTGGTTACTCTGTTTTTTCCAAAGGGGATTACTACGCATTTTTTTGCATTTAGCTTGAGACCATGGCTTTGACACCATGCATCAGTCTCATTTAAGCCCTTCTGGAGGATCTCCATGTCGGCCAGAAACTCTATTATAGCACCCAGTTTGCAGTCATCTGCAAACTTAGTCAGCCACAGCCCTTCCATGCTTGCCTGTACTTCTGAGAAGTATACGCCAAACAGGAGGGGCCCCAGGACAGAGCCCTGAGGCACACCACTCGTTACTGGTCTGGATTCGGACATAATCCTGCTACTCTTACTTTATGGGATCTGTCTGAGAGCCAGTTTGCTATCCATCATGTGATGTAAGGGTTTATGCCCAGGCTGGTGAGCTTATCAATAATACCTGAATGGGGAATGGTGTCAAATGCTTTAGCAAGGTCAAGGTAAACCATGTGTACCTCCTTTCCCTTATCTATACCCTCAGTAACTGTCTCAAAGAAATCCACCAGGTTCAGGAGGCATGATCTGCCCTTGACAAAGATGAACTGTGTGGGGTCCAGCGACTGGAGGTTCCCATTCTCTCCATTTATGAGTTCCATAATGATTCGCTCCATAGCCTTACGGATCAGACTGGTCAGGCTTTTATTGGTCGGTATTTCCCAGGGTCAGTTGTGGCCCCACCCTTGTGTAGTGGGACCACCGTTGCCGTGCGCCATTCTATGGGCACATATCCTGTGGAGAGGCTGAGACTGAGACTGAATAGGGTATTAAGATGCGGGGTTAATTCCTTTTGGAGCTCACATATGACACAGCCCGGGACACCATCTGGTCCCATCCTTGGGAGGCAGTGTTTTTAGCTTTAGATAGAGCCTCGTTAACCAACGTATCAGTAATAATTGGACTTACACAATCCCCTGGAATGGTAATAGGCCCTGTAGGTGAGGGGGGGAGACATTTGCACTGAACCTGTCAGCCAAGATGTTGGCAATGTCAGAAGGGTCAGTGTATTTTGTTCCATTTTGTACTAGCTCAGACAGACCTGAGCATTGCCATTTGGGTTTTTGATGTAGCCATAGAGGGCCTTATGGTTATCCTTGGCAACTTTCTTTTCAAAATTAGCTTTAGTTGACTTGATGAGGGCCCTCAGTTTCTTACTAATGCTGATCAGGGATGATTTTTCTACTTGAGATTTGGCCTTTTTTTGTATGTCTCCTCCTTTTATTGTAAAGTTTGCTCATGGCCTGGGTCCACCAGACTGGTTTCTTCTTGCTTGAGGAAGGAGTCTTGGTTTTATTTGGGATAGCACAGTCCATGCAATCTTGAAGATCCAAATAGAGTGCCTTGGTGTAGGATTCCGCATCCTGGATATCATTATTCTTCTGCAAGGGAATAGTGAAGCTTTCCACTTTGGATGCATGTAGTTTGAAGTTTGCTTTGGAAAGGTTTTTGACTATGGTTTCTTTGACTGGGGGAGGTGGAGGCGTGAGGATGTCCAGGGTTATCAGTTTGTGGTCGGATCTGACCAAGGAGGGAGTGATAACGGGTGTGGTACAATGGGCGCCCATATTTGTGATGATTAAATCCAATATGTTGTCCCCTCTAGTGGGGGAACATACTAGTTGTTCAAGGGCATTTGAATTTATAAATTCTATGAATCGCTGAGCATAGGAGTTGGAACATTGGTAGTTCATCCAGTCTATACCAGGGTAGTTGAAATCACCCAAGATTATGGTGTTGGGTAGGACCTTTATATTTTCCAATGTCTCAAGGAATGCAGAGTGAGCATCTTGGTTAATGGTGGGCAATCTATAACTGGCTACGACTTGAAATGTGATTTTGCTTGCTGATAGTTGCACATGGATGATCTCTGGGGCATCATGCTGTGCTACTAACCTGGAGATATGGGTATCCTTGATGAATATGGATACACCTCCACCCTTTGTACTGTGATCCGGTAACTGAGGCCGGAAGGTATGATATGAATTGTAACCTGGCAGTGCTGGGGTGCTCTCTTGAGCCTTGAACCAGGTTTCCATCACTGCACAAACATCGATTTTCTCCAAGCTGAGGAGAGCCTCAAGTGTGTGCATTTTGAGGTTGAGACTTCTGGCGTTGAGTAGCATTACCCTTAGTTTTTGGTTACCTGTGCTGGTTACGGTGGTTGGTTTGTTTTTTGAGCCTTGCCTAAAAAGGGCAATATGGTACTATAAATTAAAAGGTATATTGGCAAACAGTTCAGTGAAAAATAAATTAAGTTTGAAACTGTGTGAGGTAAATAAGATAGAAGCATTTGCATTCCCTGGTACATTAATAAGGTTATAAGATATATGAGTGACTGGAGACAAGAATTAAAGTGGGAGGGTTCCCCTCTGATAAGTTGTATTTGAAAGTGGAACCAGGGAGGGTGTCCTCTTTCCCTTTTATTATTTACTTTATATTTAGAGCCATTGACAAAGAAATTAAGGGACTCAGAAATGCAAGAATATAATTGATATGGTAATCAAGAAAAGCTGGCTTTATTTGCAGATGCTATTATTTTGTACCTGATAAATCCAGAAAAGGACATCTCAGTATTAAGGAACATTTTGAGAGTTTCATGTCTTTTTGGGATATATAATTAAGGAAGATAAAACAAAGGCTATATCTATGACTTATGTATCCACACAAACTGGTTTAGCAATACCAGTATTTATGAGGACATGATCATCATCTTCTTTCGGCTGTTCTCGTTAGGGGTCGCCACAGCGGATCTTTTGTTTCCATTTCTTCCTGTCCTCTGCATCATGCTCTTTCACACCAACCACCTGATGTCCTCTCTCACCACATCCATAAACCTTATCTTAGGCCTTCCTCTTTTCCTCTTACCTGGCAGCTCAATCCTTAGCATCCTTTTCCCAATATACCCAGCATCCCTCCTTAGCACATGTCCAAACCAACGCAATCTCGCCTCTCTTGCTTTGTCTCCAAACTGTCCAACCTGAGCTGACCCTCTAATATACTGATTCCTAATCCTGTCCATCCTAGTCACACCCAGTGCAAATCTTAACATCTTTAACTCTGCCACATCCAGCTCTGACTCCTGCCTTTTCATCAATGTCACCGTCTCCAACCCATATAGCATAGCTGGTCTCACTACCCTCTTGTAGACCTTCCCTTTCACTCTTACTGGTACCTGTCTGTCACAAATCACTCCTGACACTCTTCTCCATCCATTCCACCCTGCATATACTCTCTTCTTCACCTGTCTTCCACACTCACCATTACTCTGAACTGTTGATCCCAAGTACTTAAACTCATCCACCTTTACGAACTCTACTCCCTGCATCCTCACCATTCCTCTACCTTCCCTCACATTTACACACATATATTCTGTTTTAGCCCTGCTGACCTTCATTCCTCTCCTCTCTAAAGCATATCTCCACCTCTCCAGGGTCTCCTTAACCTGGTCCCTACTCTCACTACATATCACAATGTCATCTGCAAACATCATAGTCCACGGGGCCTCCTGTCTGATCTCATCTGTCAACCTTTCCATCACTACTGCAAATAAGTAAGGGCTCAGAGCTGATCCTTGATGTAATCCCACCTCCACCTTAAATGTATCTGTCACTCCCACCACAGTCCTCACCAATGTCACACTACCCTCGTACATATCCTGTACCACTCTTACATACTTCTCTGCCACTCCCGACTTCCTCATACAATACCACAACTCCTCTCTAGGCACCCTGTCATATGCTTTCTCTAAGTCCACAAAGACACAATGCAACTCCTTCTGACCTTCTCTGTATTTCTCCAACAACACTCTCAGAGCAAATATTGCATCTGTAGTGCTCTTTCCTGACATGAAACCATACTGCTGATCACTAATCATCACCTCCCTTCTTAACCTAGCTTCCACTACTCTTTCACATAACTTCAAGCTGTGACTGATCAATTTTATCCCTTTGTAGTTACTGCAGCTCTGCACATCACCCTTATTCTTAAAGATAGGTACCAAAACACTTTTTCTCCATTCCTGAGGCATCATCTGACTTTCCAAAATTTCATTAAACAATCTGGTTAAAAATTCCACTGCCATTTCACCTAAGCACCTCCATGCTTCCACTGGTATGTCATCTGGGCCAACAGCCTTTCCATTCTTCATCCTCTTCATAGCTGACCTTACTTCCTCCTTGCTAATCTGTTTCACTTCCTGATTCACTATCCCCATATCATCCAACCTTCTTTCTCTCTCATTCTCTTCATTCATCAGCCCTTCAAAGTACTCTTTCCATCTACTCAACACACACTCCTCACTTGTGAGTACATTTCCCTCACTATCCTTTATCACCCTTACCTGCTGCACATCTTTCCCAGCTCTGTCCCTCTGTCTAGCCAATCGGTACAGGTCCTTTTCTCCCTCTTTAGTGTCCAGTTTCTCATACAACTCTCCATATGCCTTATCCTTAGCCTTCACCACCTCTCTCTTTGCCATGCGTCTCATCTCCTTATACTCATGTCTACTTTCTTCATCTCTTTGGCAATCCCACTTCTTCTTCGCCAGCCTCTTCCTCTGTATACTCTCCTGTACTTCCTCATTCCACCACCAGGTCTCCTTGTCCTCCTTCCTCTGTCCAGATGTCACACCAAGCACCTTTCTAGAAGTCTCCCTTACTAGCTCTCCTGTAGTTTCCCAGCTATTCGGTAACTCTTCACTGCCTCCCAGTGCCTGTCTTAACTCTTCCCTGAACTCCACCTCACAATCACCCTTTTTTAACTTCCACCATTTAATCCTTGGCACTGCTTTCACACTTCTCCTCCTCTTCTTGATGACCAACGTCATCCTACAGACCACCAATCTATGCTGCTTAACTACACTTTCCCCTGTCACCACTTTACAGTCTCCAATCTCCTTCAGACTGACCCTCATGGGACATGATAAGATGAAGTATTTATAAACATGGATTAAAATGTGTCTATTATGGGAGCTTAGGATATGTAAAATGAGACTAAACAAACTGTAATACAAAAACTGAGAAACAGGAAGCCAGGGAATCCTTCTGGCAAGCCAAGTTAATAAGTAAAGACATCTCTTCCAAATCAAAGGAAGCTATCTTTCCTCTATACTCTTTCTTGATCAGACCAGTTATGGAATATATTTTTGTTTGAATGTATCAAAGCACATCACACACTGGAATTCCCAACTGTAAAGATCGTCACATTAGAGACCCTCATTTACTAAAGCTTGAAACTCTTTCCCTATACCTCGTTTTTGTATAGACTCCTATGCGGTGATTTATGTGTACTAGTTTGTGTTACTGATGACTTCCTTGATCTCCTACACCTCCTCAAAACAAATGGCTTCACAAACAATCAAACAAAAGCTCTGAATCTCCATCAAGAAACAGATTTAGTGAAAAATACAAGAAAGACCCAGCAAACAAATCAGACATGCTGGAAAGACAAATTTATTACTCAGTGCTTCCCCCATCTCTCGAGTATATTATATAAAAACAGAGTCATACCTTGCTTGCTTTAAAATGAACGTTGATGATTAGATGGTGCCTGTAAATTGATCCCTATTGGAGGCAGGAAGCACCATCTGAGGGTGGTGTTGACAAGGACCAACTCTGCCTTGCGTACTATATAAATTAATTAATCTATACTTATATACAGTGGTCAGCAATTTCTTTTTTTTCTGATCACAGTTTTAGGACATGGGTAACCAACCCATGCCATCTTACTCTTTAATGTAAATGCCTGAGATTGGTTGCCTCAGCAACTGATCACAGTGCTGAGTGATTGGTTACCTCAGCAACTGATCACAGTGCTGACTTGACAGTCTCTAGTCATGCATTATTATGATAGAGATGACGATAACTGTGCAGCCAAAGTGGATGTGATCAGCTGCCCTTAGCAAATTACTGCAGTACTTTCCCAGAAATCTCTAGTCCAGTAGTCATTTGACTAGAGACTGATGAGAATTATAGAGTTGTGGATCTTCAGGGACAGTTTTCCCTTTGCAGGTACATTTTAACAGTGGCAGGAAGCCAGATAAATCTCAGTGGGCGGTGATAACAGAAGTGATTACACTGGGGGGAGGGCCCCTGCATACCTCTGAACTTCTTTCCTTAAGAATTCTGGACATACCTAAAATAATGTGGGGGGTCAAAATCAGGAACAATTTATAACCATTTCTCTAATTCACTTAAAAATTAATAGAACAACAGGTTTTGTATCAACATGCATTTTCTGAACAATAAGTATGAAACCCTAATGTCTAGTTCTATTTACTTTTCCATAATCCTCAGTGATTTACCAAAAATTCAATGACAAGGCAAAAAATTGAGGCTAAATCTTAGATGCTGTACAAAATCAGGGAACGTTAAGAGGCATGGTTCCATGCATACCTCTCAGCATCTCTGCTCATAATTTCTGGACATAGTTAAAAATAATGAGGGACAAAATCTTAATATTACTTCAGTTTTATTCAAAAGTCAACAGAACAACTGGTTTTGCATCAAGATGCAGTTTCTGAACAATAACAAATATGAAGCTATAATGTCTGGTATTAATGACTTGACTGTAATCATCAGTGATTTACCAGAAAATCAGGGACAGAGCAAAAAGTGTGAAATAAAAATCAGAGCTATTTTGCAAAATCAGATACAGCTGAAGTTAATTGTTCACAAATTACCCATTAACTTCTTTGTTCAAGAATTCTGGATATAGCAAAAAATAATGTGTGTGTGGGGGGGGGGGCAAAATCAGCAACAATTTTCAAATATTTTTCTAATTCACTAGAACAACAGCTTTTGCATCAGAATGCAGTTTCTCAACAATAAGAAGTATGACAACATTATTAACTTGTCTGAAATTCTCAGCAATTAACCAAAAATTCAAAAAATTTATGAGGGACAGGAAAAGATATAAGAAATTTACAAGGACAGACTGCTAAGCCAGGGAAGTTGAGAGCTATGTTTTGTGCATAACTGCTGAGGTAAGCTGGGCACATGTAAAATGGTGTGTGTGCGCGCACACACACACACACACACACACACAGGTATGGATGTACATGCGCATGCATGCTCACACACACACACACACACACACACACACACACACACACACACACACACACACACACACACACACACAAACACAAAACTGAAGTTAGGATTATGGCACCCCTCTTCTAAAAAATAAATATTGACTGTGTATGCCTCCTGACTTTCATGGCATCAACAAGTATTAAATAAACAATATGAAGTGTGAAACGCTAATGACTGGCATTACTAGCTGACTAATCCTCAGTGAATTTCCAGAAAATCAAAAACTTATGATGGACAAGGCAAAAATATAAGGCATCAATGTATATATTTTGAGCAATAAGGAGTATGAAAAGATAATGACTGACATTACTGTTTGATTGTGACCCTCAGTAACTTACCATTTTATGAATGACGGGAAAAATATGAGGGAAAGTCAGTGGTATCATGCAAAAGATTACCAACTTTTTGCTGTATGACAGGAAAGAGAGGCAACAGACTGCATTACCTTTTTTGGATTAGCAACCAATTAGAGTGCCAGCACTGTATCTGCATCCCTGTTTGGCAGCAGATAGCAGCACTATACATAACCCTGCCAGCCAATAAGGTACAGATGCAGGTGGGACTAAAGGTGCATGTTTCCTTACTTTGTTTGGATTAAAAAACATTTCTTCCACTACTGTAACAGAAAATCAGGAAACAAGCTTATTTTACTGAAATCCATTTATTTTCTTTGTTTCATTTATTGCAGTTAAATAAGTGTTTTTTTAGCTGACAAGTCAGCCAAGGATTAAAGTAGGACAGCACTTATTCCCCTCATTTTATGTTCTGGCACCCAAAAACAAACGCACACACATCCACGTTTTATCTGTAGTTTGTGCTGTTTAACAACTGCTTCCTGCATATAACTGGTAACCTCCTAGAAAAATCTATTACTGGAATTTCAATTGTGATTGACAATGAAGGAAAGCACCATGAACTTCTTGAAAGGGGATAAGTCTAAAAGGACTGCGCAAACTAAATAATATCTAGTGGGTGTCTTATTCTAAACCTTCCTACGATTCTTTAGGATAATTCTCTCCTACAAATTCACCCCAGCAGCCATTATCGGTTCAGCTGCTAGATGGAAACTGCTGCCCAAGGGCTGTCTACACTGCAATAATGAATTAATTTTGTTATTGGTTTTGCCTCATATATGAATCATTTTTTTTATAAACATCTTTATTAGATCCCAACTAAAATAGTGATAAAGGCACACATATATTGATATTACAGAAAACAAACAATACCTGCATTTTTCCTTTCAACAAATATCATTCACTCTGCAATTACATAAATTGTTCGGTTTTTCTGTTTCTTCCTTGCTTTAACTTCACAACTTCTTACAAACCTTATTTTACATTTATTGTTTGCACAGATTCCATTTACTTCTCTGTAATTTGCTCTTTACTTTTTTTACCTAAGGAGTCTACCTCCAGTTATTTTATCTTCTTTACAATATTCAGTACTTCAGTTATAGTTGGTTTACGTTTTGATTTCCATTATCTTGTAATTGTTTTTTGGCAGGCAGTAGTATTAAACTTAAAATGGTCTTAATGTGTCTGGGCAGTTCAGATTCTATGGCACGGCTCAGAAGAATCATTTACTCGGTTACAATGAATTCCTCTACCAGCATTTCTGACAAAACACAATGCAGAGAATTTTTAAAGTTTGCCAACTTGTTACATTCCCAGAACTCTTGTTCTTTATTAACTTTCTGTTACCCATCATGCCTCCAATATTTGCCATCTATCTGAGCAAAAAAAAATGTTGGAGTCTGCTTGAGGTACACAAACACCTATGCAAACACTTCCAAGCAAAAATGCTAAATCTTTTAGACTTTGCTGCATATTTGGGAGCTAAACATATGTCTTCCTATTGTTCTAACCTTCTCTGATTGATTACCATAATTATTGTGCAATATATTATATGCCCTACTAATTACCCCTTCTTTAACAGCAACATATATTCTAGATTCAACTAAAAACTCTACCAGAACAGGTCTTTCACATAGGATTCCTCAATCCCTTTCTCTTTGCTTATACTCAGATATCAATCCCTGCTAGGGAAAGCAGTCTCTAACTACAGTCCAAATCCTTTCTTAGCCTCTTCCCATTCTGTTTCCCTCTCTAGTTATTTGCTCCCAATACCTTGGTTCCTTTGCCCAGTTATCTCCAGTAAATTCCAGCCCCCTCTCGCCTATTTTCTGTACCCCTAATTGCAGTCATCCCTATCAGCAGAATTTCTTTCTCCGTTTTTTTCCTGGCTTAGTTCTTAGAATAATTTCTGTTATAATATGATATTGCTGTTGTTGATCTCCTTAAAGATCTGCATACAAAGTCTCCCTCTCTCCCTATTTTTTTAATTTCCCCCTGCTTCATCATCATCCCTTTCCACTTTAAATTATAGCTTTTTGTTTGTGTTCTGCATATGAGCTTTAACTGTGTAGCTCTAAAATATCCCTTCAAATCAGATAATCCTAGACCACTTTGTTCTATTGGAAGGGTCAGCTTATCCCACTTGTCCTCCTCCCTTCTTGGATAAAATCCTTAATTTCTTTATTAATTGCTGTCCTCAACTTATCCTCTAGTTGATAAAAATATGTCTGACCTGTATATAAAACTAAAGGGAGTAAAAATATTTTTGTACATCAGTGTGTGTGATATACCTCAAGAAGCTTTCCAATGAGCCAGCACATGCATATAAGTACTGAGCAGTTGTAAGCAAGAGTGCCATTTTTGGTAAGCAGCCAGAGTGAGAGCATGCAAGTATATAGTCAGTCAGTCAGATAGTTTGTTTAACTTTAATGTTCCTTTCATCCATCCTGATGTATTTGTATACAATAAACTACTTAAATGAACATCCAAGCCTCAACATCTTCTTAATGCACATAAGAAGAGTGATATGATGTCAGAATGGGATCCAGATTTACAGCCATGAGGCAACCGGTTAAATTTGGAGGAATATACATGAGTGGATAATCAATCCTCAAACAACTTGCAAAACTGCTCAGAAAGATTTTCCAGGTACTAAAACTCACTTAAATGATTTATTTTGCTACAAATATAAAACAAAGCACTCAGAATGCTCAAAATGAATTTCCTATTAAATGAAATGTCCAAAACTACATATTGATAAAAATATTCTAAATAATTACAAAAATGTTGAAACAATATCTGAATTGCATAAAATGTATAAAACAAGGAAAACAACCATATTTTTTTTTTACTGTCTGCTACTTTTTCATATTAACTAAAAGCTATTCAAAGTATCCGAAGTGTGTAAAGTGTTTGTAGTATTACACTGCAGTTATTTCTCAAACTGCAGTCATTTCAAAGAATATTTCGAAAAGTACAATTGTTTTAAAGCATATTTCACAGAGTACAGAATTTCAAAGAGCTTATTGTGCATTTGAAAATCATTACAAGTACCTTGTGTGTGTGTGTGTGTGTGTGTGAACGTTCTTACATAATTACAAGGGCCATTTTGTATTGTGTTTTACTATAATCTGTGGGCAATGGCAGAAGGTTTTCACAGACACCGCTTGTGTTTCATAATAGTATTGCACAAAACCGGAGAGTGTTTGAGCAGGAATATGATATTTTCATACAGGCTGTTTTTTCTGACAAAGACGCACATACAAAAGCATTTATTCTTCTTAGTTTAGCTGTTTCAGAGGCCATTGAAAGAGAACATTTGTTTGTGTATGCACCTGCTGTATCTGCAAGGATGGGGGAAGACCACATTATTGTGGTACTGGCTGAAACAAGGGAAGACCCAGATTGCTTAAAATGTAAATTTAGAGAAATGTGTAACCCCCAAATGAATATTGCAATGGAGAGGCACTTATTTTACACAAGGGATCAAAAGCCTGGTGAAACTTTTGCAGCATATATAATGGCCTTATTTCTCAAGGCTAAAACATGCAGATTTGGTGATTTGAGAGATGAGTTGATAAAAGACAGGCTTGTGTGTGGTATTAATAATGACATAGTAAAAAAGATTTTGCTTTGAGACAGTGATTTAACTTTAACTAAGGCCATTGAGATTTGTCATATATATGAACTTGCAGAAAGGCACACAAGTATGCTTAGAAGTGAGAATAGCAGTGGAAGGCACAGTGATAAAGCTCATGTTGATAGTATGCAGCACGTGTTAAAAGAAACAAGCTCAAGCACATGGCAGCTACTGCAGGTCCTGTAACAGTCCTTAAGAGACTCTTAAGTCTTTCCAGCAAATTCCAGAGCATGCTCAGTGAAGCACAAGGGCGAGTCAGTAAAGTCAAAACATGTGCCAACACCCAGCTTCATAATCAACTGTCATAATTGTGGTGGTAATCATGAACCCAAAAGAGAAAAGTGCTTAGATTTTGATCAGCAGTGTCATTCTTGCAATAAGTGGAATAATTTCAAAAGGGTTGGTAAATCAAATAAGGCACATTTTTTATTAAAAGAGGGCATTCAAAGAGGCAAGTTGATAATTTAGAAAGTTGTGTCCCTACTTTTTATGTTGATGGTATGTCTGTGCTTGGTGAAACAGTCAATGCAGTAGATTTGTGGGCAAAAGAATGAAATCTTTTGTACTGCTTGGATTAATGGGAGTCCTGTAGAGCTCAAAGTAGATACTGGCTCAAAGTGCAATGTTATGTCAGCAGAAATGTTTGCTAGAGTAAAAGCTACAGAACAACTGATTTGACAAAGTGTACAAAGCTTGTTGCTTATGGTAGTGATGAGATTCAAACCGAAGGCTCAGTAGTACTTTCATGTTACTCTGCTGGGAACAGCTATGACTTGCAATTTTTCATAGTCCAGAGACACGTGCAGTCATTATTAGGCCTTAGAGACAGTTTGAAAATGGGACAATGTTCACTTAATAAAAAAATCCACCATGCAAGTCTGCATGACAACAGCTCAAACTATTTTCTGAGTATGCTGATATTTTTGCAGACAAACTAGGCAAACTACCAGTTGTGTACTCTATGAAGTTAGACCCAGAGGTCAGCCCAGTTATCAGATCAGCACGGAAAGTTCCAGTAGCTATGCAGAGAAGAGTCAAATCTGAGCTAGATAGAATGGTGCAGCTAGGAGTAATTTGTCCAGTAGAAGAACCTACTGAATGGGTATCCTCCATGTGGTAGCTCATAAGAAAAGTTCAGATGGTATCAGAATATGTATTGATCCAAGAGATTTGAACAAAGCATTAAAAAGGCCTCATCATGCAATGTGCACAGTTGAAGAGGTTGCTTCCCTCATGCCAAATGCCACTGTTTTTTCTGTCTTAGATACAAAGAGTTAATTTTGGCAGATTTTGCTTGACCGAAAATCTTCATTGTTAAATGCATTTGATACGCCATTTGGAAGATACAGATTTCTGAGAATACCATTTGGAATAAATTCTGCCAGTGAAATCTTTCAACGTGCAATAGAGCAATTTTTTTCAGGCTATCCATATGCTATTATAGTAGATGATATTCTAATATGGGGCAATGGTGAAGTCGAACATGACAGAAACCTCAAGAAAGTTCTGGAAAGAGCACATGAAGTGAATCTTAAGCTGAATCTTCAGAAGTGCAAATTCAGGCTACGAGAAATTACTTATGTCGGTCACTTGTTTACCTCTTCTGGCTTATGACCAGATCTTTCCAAGCAAACAGCAATTCTCGAGATGCCAGCTCCAAACAATGCTCGAACCCTACAGCTTTTTCTTGGCATGGTCAACTACCTAGGCAAGTTCATTCCAGACTTAAGCCAACTTTCAGCACCGCTAAGAGAGCTGACATGAAAAGATGTAATTTGGTCATGGTCAGAACAGCACCAAAGAGTATTTAATGGCCTAAAACAGAAAAGTCCTAATCCACCAACTCTCAGCTACTATGATGTTCACAAACCAGTTACTCTTTCCTGTGATGTTTCTAAGTTTGATCTAGGTGCAGTCATTCTTCAAGAAGGTAGACCAGGAGCCTATGCATTGAGAACTCTTACCCAGACAGAGATGCAGTATGCCCAGATTGAGAAAGAGCTTTTGGCAATTGTGTTTACATATTCAAAGTTTCATGATTATATTTATGGTCGACGTATCCAGATCGAAATTTTTCACCAACCTCTAGTCACTATTTTGAGAAAGCCTATGCATAGAGCTCCAGATAGACTGCAACGTATGGTGCTCAAATTACAGAAGTGCAATTTCAATCTTGTTTACATGAAAGGCAAACTTTTTTATCTTGATACCTTATCCATGTCGCCCAGAAAAAACACTGAACAGCATAAAAATGAGCAACTTGATTTTGAAGTCATGGAAGTAAGAAATTTTTCTTCCACACGTCTTGATGAGCTCAGAATTCACACAGCTTCAGATCCAATTCTCCAGAAGCTAAACCTCTTTACCACTCGAGGATGGCCTTCAAAGCACTCTTGTTTACCAGTAGAAGTGCAACTATTTTTTCCATACAGAGATGAGAGTTTGTCAGACAATGGTATCATCATGAAAGGTCTTAAAGTGATTGTTCCAAAATCCTTGGAATAAGAGTACATTCAGATCTTGCATTTTGGCCACCAAGAACTGATACTATCAAAAGAAGGGTGAGAGGTCTAGTATTTTGGCCTTCTGTGTCAAGAGATATCAAAACAGTAGTTTCATCTTGTTCAGTTTGTAACAGTACAAAGCTGCATCAACAGAAAGAACCACTTCAGTTAAGCCAGATTCCTGAACTAGCTTGGTCGGCAGTAGCCACAGATATCTTTGAGTAGAATGGTCAACATTACTTGGTGTTAGCAGACTCTTATTCAAATTGGTTTGAGATTGTCCTGCTTCCCAACCTAACTTCCAGTGCTGTAATTACTAAGTTGAAGCACCATTTTTCCATCAATGGTAGTCTGCACAAAGTTATTTCTGACAATGGTGCACAGTTTACTAGTCAGCAGTTCAAGAAATTTGCAGAAGAGTGAGAATTTGTTCATATTACAAGTAGTCCTGAATACCCCCAGTCAAACGGTTTGGCTGAACGTGCAGTTCAAAGTGCAAAACAGCTGTTAGAGAAATCCAGACATGACAACACAGATGTTTTTCTAAACTTGTTAAATCTCAGAAACATTCCTCATGATAAATCATCTTGGTTAACCTGCCCAGAGACTTATGTCGAGACAAACCAGAACCACACTGCCAATCAGCAGTAATTTATTGGTTCCATGTGGTAAAAACAACAAAGCAATAAAAGCCCAACTGTTGAAGAAGCATTTGGCCCAGAAGTCTTACTATGATAAAACCACCAAACAGCTCAGTTCATTGAAAAAAAGGGGGGTTAGTGAGTATGCAGATGTCAAAAGGTTTTGATTTCATCTGATTTGTGAAAAGTTTGTGTTAAGAGCTCATATCGTACATTGTGGAATCACAAGGAATGGAATTCAGATGAAATCAGAAGCATCTGTTACCAGTGTCTGAACCGGTGTTATAGCATCTTGCCTGTGACAAAGACTCTAGTTCTCAGAGTGACTTGTCCAATCTTCTTGTTCCAGAGGACATTCCGTCAGCAATCCCCATTCCTAATAAAATTCCTGAGACTCCTCAAGCAGAACATTCCCCAGTGGCTCTTCCTGTTGCTAAATCCAGTCCTAACTATTATGTCACGAGATCAGGTCACATCTCAAAACCTTGTTCCAGATACACGGCAACCTGGACATGACTGTTGTTTTTCTTTATATGTCTGTATAATTGCATGCCTATTGAAATGCCACTGTTTATATGAGACAGCTCAGCAAAGAGGGAGGATGTAGATCTGTATGTGTGATATACCTCCAGTGAGCCAGCAGGTACATGCAAGTACTGAGCATGTGCAAGCAAGAGTGGTATTTTGAGTGAGCAGCCAGAATGAGAGCACGCAAGTATGTAGTCGGTCAGTTAGTTAGATAGTTCATTTAAGTTTAATGTTCCTGCCATCCATCCTGATGTATTTGTATACAATAAACTACTTAAACAAACACCTAGGCCTCAACGTTTTCTTAATGCACAAAAGAAGAGCAACAATTTTCACTGCTTGTATCTTGCCAGGCATATCCATAAACACGAGCTTCCATTTTCTCATTTTTGTATTACCTTTTGCTTAGTCTATTCCCACATATCCATAGCTGCTGTATCAGAATCCTTTTTAACCCATACCACTAAACACTTAATTTTACCATGTCCCCATAAATATGGGTATTACTGAACCAGTTCATGTGCAGGTACATAGTTTACAGCTACAGACTTTTTTAAAACACCTTTATTGAATTATCATGTGTGACATAGGCAAATTTACATTTATATAAAAGTAATCAAACTGTATTAACAAGTTCACATTTACAAGCATTATGCTTCACATATATTGCTATACATCATATAACCTAAGAAACATTACATAAATTATTCAATCCCTACCTTTTTTTTTAAACAAGAAACATCTTTATTAAACCATCACTTATGACATAGGCAATCATACATTTATATACATGAAAACAAACCACACTGACACTATCCTAGCAGCAATCATTTAATATCACAAACCATATTGACACACTCCCATTTGCAAACATTTTACACCACTTATAATCTACACAATCATTTTCAATCAAACATTACATAGCTCATATAAGTCCTGTCTTCTTTTAAACCTAATTTCTTCCCTGTATGAATTGTTCACACAATTCCCATTTTTTCCTATGTAGTTTGCTCCTACCCTTTTCTATAGATCTCAATTCCAGTTGTTTTATCTCTTTTACTATATTCACTACTTCTAATATAGTTGGTTTTGATTTTGATTTCCGTTTTCTAGTAATTGTTTTTTTGCAGCCACCATAATTAAATACAGCAAGGCCTTATCATGTCTAGGCAATTCTGATTCTGTATCATAGCTCAGTAAAATCATCTCCCTCGTCACACCAATATGCCCACCCAGCATCTCTGACAGTGCATCCCACAGGGAATCCTTAAAGTCCACCAACTCACAGCACTCCCTGAAAATATGTTCCCAATTACCTCTTTCTTCCCCATCACACCTCCAACATTTGCTGTCCAGCTGACGAAAAATTCTCTGGAGTCTACTTAGGGTATAAAATATCTATGTAAGCATTTCCAAGCAAAAATCCTAAATCTTCTAGATTTTGCTGCATATTTCAGAGACATACATATATAGCTTCCCATTTTTTTATTTGTAAATTGCTTATCCAATCTCTTCCTAATTCTTTCTAGCTTCCTCTGATTGATTCTTATAGTTATCATACAATATTTTATATGCTGTACTAATTATTCCTTTTTAATGGCAGATTCTGTTCTAGATTCCACTAAAAAATCTACCAGTGTCGGTCTGTCATTTAGGACCCCCTATTTTTTCTCTTTGCCTATACTCTGATAGCATTCCTTGATAGGGAATGCAGTCTTAACCTGCAGTCCAAATAAATTCTTGGCATCTTGCCATTCCATCTTTCCCTCTCTAGTTATTTGCTCCCAATACCTTGGTTCCTTTGCCAGTTTTCTCCAATAAATTCCAGCCTACTCTTGCCTATTATTGTCTATATCCTTAACTGCATTCATCCCTATTGGTGGAATCACCTTTCTTCATTCCCATGTTGGCTTAGATCTTAGGATACTTTCTGCTATTTTACAGATAAAATATTCTGCATGATTATTGCTATTCTCCTTAAAGGCCTGCATCCAAAATCCTAGTCTCTCCTTATTTCTTCAGCTTCCCCCATTTCATCATCATCCATTTCCACTTTGAATTATGTTTTTCTGCTTGTGCTATGTATATAGGGGCCTTAACTGTGTAGCTCAGAAATACCCCTTCAAATTGGGTAATCCAATCTGCCCTGTTCCACTGGAAGAATCAAGTTATCCCACTTGACTCTTGCCATCTTCCCCTCCCAGATAAAGTTCTTCAGCTCTTTATTAATTGCTATCCACAACTTCTCCTTTGGTTGATAAAAATATGCCTGACCTGTGTATAAGACTAATGGGACTAAAAACATTTAAACTGCTTGTATCTTACTATCCATATCCATATAACAAAGCTTCCATTTTCTCAGTTTTTGTATTATCTTTTGTTTAGTCTCTTCCCACATATCCTTAGATGCCATACCAGAATCATTTTTAATCCATACTCTTAAATATTTCATTCTATCATGTCCCCATAAATATGGATATCACTGAACCAATTCATATGCAGGTACATAATTTATCGCTATTGCCTTTGTTTTAGTTTCATTAATTTTGTATCTCAAAAGGATATGAAACTGTCTCAAAATGTTCCACAACACTGTAATGTCTCTTTCTGGTTTTGTCAGGCAAAAAATTATATCATCTGCAAATAGAGCCAACTTTCCTTGACTACCATACCAATTACATCCTTAAATTTCTCAGTCCTTTATTTTCTTTGACAACGGTTCTAAATATAATGCAATTAACAAAAGGGAAAGAGGACACCCCTGCCTGGTTCCTCTGCTCAAGTAGAAATTATCAGAGAGGACCCCACCCAGTTTAATTTTCACCTCCAATCCCTCATATATCCTCCTAATCAACCTTATACATTTTTAGGGAAATGCAAATGCTTCCATTGCCCTGCTCATAAAGTCCTAGCTTACTCTGTCAAATGCTTTCTCTGCATCAAGATCCACCAACAACAATGATATTTCTTACATTCTGTTTCCTTCTGGATCATCAGTGTTCTGTTAATGTTGTCAAATGTTTGCCTCCCCTCCACAAATCCACATTGATCCATGTCTATCAATTTTGGCATTATTTTTTACCATTCTGTTAGCCATTATAGACATGAACACTTTATAATCAAGGTTTAATATTGAAATGAGCCTGTATGAAGCTGGATCTGATGGATCTTTACCCTCTTTAGGTATTACAGCTAGCACTGTTTTCTTCCAGGATGTTGGTAATTCCCCTCCTCTTAAAATGCTGTTAAATAAAACCTTCCAGATCCTTATCGGTGTTTCCCTCCTAGCTTCCAAACTTTCATAGGAATACCATCTCCTCCTGGGGACTTTCCTGTAGATTCATTATACATCACATTTTTTATCTCATCTCCTCCTATCCTAAACGTTAGTAATTGAGCCAGCTATAGTCTTTGTTTTGTCGACATTAAATTTGTATCCCACAAAAACTTCAAACTGTCTCAGAATGTTCCTCCACAACTTTGAGATGTCCTTTTCTGGCTTTATCAGGTACAAACTAATATCATTTGCAAATAAAGATAATTTTTCTTGATTATCATAACAACAATATCCTTGCATTTCTGAGTCCCTTATTTTTTTTGCCAGTGGCTCTAAATATAATGCAAATAAAAAAGGGTAAAAAGAACATTCCTGCCCGGTTCTTCTGTTCAGACAAAACTTATCAGTGAGGAACCCTCTCATTTTAATTTTTGCTTCCAATCTCTCGTACAGCCTCCTAATTTACCTTATTTTTGTATCAGGGAATGCAACTGCTTCCATTGCCCTACTCATAAAATCACAGCTTACCCTGTCAAATGCTTTCTCAGGATCAAAACCCACCACCAACAGCAGTATTTTCTTACATTCTGCTTTTCTCTGAATCATCCCTGTTTTATTAATGTTGTCAAATGTGTGCTTCACCACCACAAAACCACATTAATCTATATCTATCAGTTTTGGCAACACCTTTGACATTCTTTTAAGCATTATAGACATAAACACCTTATAATCATGGTTTAAATTTTAAATGGACCTATATGAAGCTGGGTGTGATGGATCTTTTCTATCTTAGGTGTTAAAACCAACACAGCTTTCTTCCAGGATGTTGGTGTTTATACTGTCAAGTAAATCCTTCCAGATCTTTAACACTTTCTTCCCTCCTACCTTCCAAACTTCCACAGGAATACCATGTATTCCTGGAAACTTTCCTGCAGATTGATTATACATCACTGTTTTTATCTCATCTCCTCCTACCTAAAACGTTAATTGTTGAGCTTCAATCTGCCTCTAGGCTTAACATACATAATTCTTCCATAAATATTTCCATTTGTACTTTTTCTTGATTTCCAGATTCCTCTGCTTTATACAAATGTTCATAAAATTTCTGAAATATCTCTAATACATCTGCAGGATCTCTGCTTATTTTTCTTGTTACAGGCTCCCTACATTTGGCAATTACCCTTTCTACTTTTTGTCATTGTGCTAAGAGCTTTTGTGCTTGGAAGTTATTATCAAAAACAGTTGCTTAACAGTACTCTTTCTCAACTCATGCATATTATCCAGACACTCCTTTATTTTCTCTTTAGCACTCTCCAGTTGTTCTGTAAGATACCCCTTATTCTGCAATACTTTAAACCTTTATCAGCCCCTCTAAATATTTTTGTTACTTCTTAACCATATCTCTTTTTGACTATTGTGACTTGCTCATGTGTAGGCAGATTAGCCAAGAAGTATATGAGTTTTTGTATATAGAACATCCTGTTACTCCCACCATTAAAGGCATACCCAAAGTACACAAGGGCATATATCCAGTACCACTAAGACCTATAGTATCAGGAGATAGGTGGATTACAGCACATGCTTCACAACTTATTGAGAATATATTAAGACCTGTAGTGAATCAGTCACCCACTATACTTAAAGATACACATGATTTTTTGAATGATATCAGAGAACTGCACTTGAATGGAAATCAGTCGTATCTTTTAGTCACTTTGGATGTTAAGGACTTATTCACTTCGATACCTAATGACATCGGAATGCAATATGTAAATGAATTATTAGTTAAAGAAACTAATTTTTCGAAAAATAGAATCATATTGATAGACCAACTGTTAGAATTAGTGCTTTTCAATAATGCCTTTGTGTTTAATGGCAACATATATTTACAAAAGTGGGGGGTGGCCATGGGCACCCCCTGCGCCAACACCTATGCCAACCTTGTGGTGTTGTGGTGGGAGAAACTCTATCTTTTTACACATGAACAGTTTAAGTTTGTTAAACTTTATAGACGTTTTGTTGACGACGTCATAATCATCTGGGAAGGCAATATGGAGTCATTTGAACGCTTCTTTCTTTATTTAAATACTACCAACACATTTTTACGATTCACCAGAGAGGTTTCTAATCAGGAAATTCATTTCTTAGATGTCACAGTCAGGCTCACAAGTGAAGGCACACTAGACTCGACTCTATATAGGAAACCAACGTGGAAAAATTCTATGCTAAGTTTTGATAGCATGCACCCTCGCCACACATTCCAAGCCATAGTTAAGAGTCAATACACTAGAATTAAGAGACTCTGCAGTAATACAGATGACTTGGACAAAGAAGCACAGTTGCTAGAAAAATTATTCATAGACAGAGGATACAGTCCCACCATGGTCTCTAATATAAAGTTAAATATCTTAGGAGATATTTTACCCATTTCTAGAAATAGTGAAGCTAATGAATTTAAGAATAATGGCAGAAGATTCAGTAAGAACAAAGAAGCCACAAGTAAATCATGTAGATATATTGTTGCATATACCAGTGATATTAATAAGATCCAGCAGGTTATATATACAAATTGGCATATTCTTACTTTAGATTCCCTTACTAAGAGAATTGTAGGGGAAAACCCTTCCTTCATTTTTAAAAATTGCAGGAACCTAAAAAGAATATTATGTGGAGATGTAAACCTTACAAAAGATTCATCAAGTATTTTGGCAAACAACAACACAACTAGGGCTTTAGGTACTTACCCATGCTACAGTTGCAATAGGTGTGGATACATCACTAAGACACAGAATTTTACACATCCTAGTATTCATTATGTTTTTAAACCAAGCTTTCGAGCAAGCTGCAATACCAGGAATTTGGTATATTTGGCCACCTGCAACAGATGTGAAGCCTTCTATGTGGGACTAACAAAAAGAAGGTTGCAGGAACGCATATACAATCATCTTTATGATATAAGAAAAGTTATTGACAACAATGCGTTAGCCAAACATGTTAAAGAATTTCCAACACACTCCTTCTCTTTTAGAGTTTTACAGATAGTAGTCCCAAACAAAAGAGGTGGGGATATAGAGAATCAGCTGGCATTAATGGAACTTGAATGGATTCTTCGTTTGGGCGCACATGTTGAACCAGGTCTTAATAGTCACGTGCCCATCAAACCTTTATTAATATCTAGGAAGTAATAAGTTAATTAATTTTTTGATGGACACAATATGTATCAGTGTTTTAATGTTAAATATCTACTGCCAAGCAGTATAAATATAGGCGTTAGATGTTGCATTTATAATGAATTGAGGAAATGCAATATTATTATATAATGATGTAAACATCCTATATATTTTTCTTACTTAAATATGATACATCGAATGTCTATAGATACCCTTAATATGAGTATGTAATCACAGTATTGTTATTAGTTATTAGTGATAGGCTTAATAGCATCATAGGACTTAATGTTTTTATCTATATATACAGCTCATGTTAAATATTAGATAGAATTAAAGTTAAATACTGTCACACTAATTCGTATGTATTTATATATATAGAATAGGTACGCTTTTTAACAACAATTTCATATAGGTTTAAATAAATAGGTGGATTTAAATTTTATTAGTTAAATAATTAATTTGATGTTTTTATTATATGTTTCATATATATTTTTTGATATTATTTTTAGCTCTATTGTTGCATTAATGTGCATTATAAAGCATATATAAAAATATATAAAATGCAGGCAGCATGTTTGTAACAATGTATTGGTAGTCTTGTTTTGCGCTTAATGTTTTTAAGCGCACTCTAATGGTTAGGATGATTACTGTTAGCTTTATCAGAGTGTGCCTAGGTTTTTAGAGTTTTTAAGATTTTTTGGTATTGAATGCAATTAAGTGATTAATTGGATAATGAGCAGACTTTCCCGCCTTTGGAGCAGCACTATAAAATCTTGATACAAACTTACATGATTTATCTGAAGAAGCGTGGATGGTACCACGCGAAAGCGCTCATCATTCTTGTTTCCAATAAACCGTTTGTTCCATTTTGAAAGATTGTCTGTGGATTTTATTCCTGGCATAGCAGCTTTGATATACTTGGATGTTTCGGATGTGTATTGGTGCTAAACTTTTTCCTTCACTGAGCCTCCTAATTTACCTTATTTTTGTATCAGGGAATGCAACTGCTTCCATTGCCCTACTCATAAAATCACAGCTTACCCTGTCAAATGCTTTCTCAGGATCAAAACCCACCACCAACAGCAGTATTTTCTTACATTCTGCTTTTCTCTGAATCATCCCTGTTTTATTAATGTTGTCAAATGTGTGCTTCACCACCACAAAACCACATTAATCTATATCTATCAGTTTTGGCAACACCTTTGACATTCTTTTAAGCATTATAGACATAAACACCTTATAATCATGGTTTAAATTTTAAATGGACCTATATGAAGCTGGGTGTGATAGATCTTTTCTATCTTAGGTGTTAAAACCAACACAGCTTTCTTCCAGGATGTTGGTGTTTATACTGTCAAGTAAATCCTTCCAGATCTTTAACACTTTCTTCCCTCCTACCTTCCAAACTTCCACAGGAATACCATGTATTCCTGGAAACTTTCCTGCAGATTGATTATACATCACTGTTTTTATCTCATCTCCTCCTACCTAAAACGTTAATTGTTGAGCTTCAATCTGCCTCTAGGCTTAACATACATAATTCTTCCATAAATATTTCCATTTGTACTTTTCTTGATTTCCAGATTCCTCTGCTTTATACAAATGTTCATAAAATTTCTGAAATATCTCTAATACATCTGCAGGATCTCTGCTTATTTTTCTTGTTACAGGCTCCCTACATTTGGCAATTACCCTTTCTACTTTTTGTCATTGTGCTAAGAGCTTTTGTGCTTGGAAGTTATTATCAAAAACAGTTGCTTAACAGTACTCTTTCTCAACTCATGCATATTATCCAGACACTCCTTTATTTTCTCTTTAGCACTCTCCAGTTGTTCTGTAAGATACCCCTTATTCTGCAATACTTTAAACCTTTATCAGCCCCTCTAAATATTTTTGTTACTTCTTAACCATATCTCTTTTTTGTTTCTACCCTATTTTTAAATTCCACTTTCATTTTATACCACTCACTAGATAATAACTTCTGAATAAATTTATATCTTTCCTAATAACTCTAAAATAACTTCCACTACCCATTCCTAAAATTCCTGTCTTTTTAACAAGCAGGTGGGGTAGCACCAGTATCCCATTTTTACTTCATTACCCTGCATTTTTATCCTAGTGATTATTGATCCATGATCTGACATAGTTACTGGATGCTATGTTGAAGCATTCAGTAAAATGCACATGTTCCTGTGAAATATAATTTCTGTCTAGTTAGCCCAGTTAGTATACCTTGGGGAATAATATGTAAATTCTCTTTGAGTTCCCCCTACTAAATTCATGTATTCTATACCATATCAAATATTTTCATAAATTCCTTTGGAAATCTACCCTTTTTTGTTATAGTTTTCCTTCTAGGTTCCCCAGATATTTCCTCACTGTTGCAAATCAAGTTCCAGTCAGCACTTATAAGCAATACTCCCTGCTGAAAGTTAATTATTCCTCCCCAAATTTTCTTAAGCTCCATAATAGCAGTTTTAGGTGGAATATAAATATATGCCAGTGTAATCCTCTTCTTTTGCCAGTAGCCCCTTACTACCACAAATCTACCATTACTATGTTCAATTCAATACTCTTACCATTTTCTCCATATCTGTGAGGCCATTCACATTCCAGTGAATCCATTCAGATAAGAAGTTATTATTCCCACCTATTAGATATGACATCTTTTCAAATGCCTGTTTCCAGCTTTTATGTTACATGCACCCATTAATGATTGTCAGGTTGATCCTTTATACTGTCTTTATCTCCATTTGAACCCATGTCACATTTTACAAGACTTCTTGTTTAAATGAAACCCTCAGACAATAAACTAAGTATACCCCTTAACTCATAAACATAAAGCAAACACACAAACATAATGAAGTTTAACCCTCCTGATAGGAACAATTGTCTCAAATTGATAGCTGCACCCAGCAGTATTAACCAAAAATTAATGTTATCCATAATCAGATGCACGTTACAGCCTGTGCTCCTACTTACATTAATTGCTGTCTGTTCTTGTCTTATCTTTATTCTCCTCCCAGATGTGAAAAACAACTTGTATGTTTTCCAAGAACATTAACTTTTAGCCTTAATAAAAATTGCACTGGCTATCTTTAAATAAAACCAAATTATGTACTGTTCTAGTAAATGCATTAAAGTATTTAGTTACCAGAAACTCTGCTATCTCTTATTAATGTCCAGTAATTTCAAACTTTATTTTTACTCAGCTGTTTGCCCTTGTACCTTGTAATTTGACATTTCTCTGAGTAAATAAACAATGTCCACACCTCTTGATTCATTGCCTTCATCTTTATTCAGATTGTTTCTGTGGAAACATAAGAACAAAATGTAGAGCTGCCCTCAGCAGCAATCTTCTCAACTTTTTTACTTAAAGAAAAGTATTCATTGCATTGCAGTCTCTCATTTAAAAAATCCACTTGCATTCAGAAAAAAATTCCCCTATGCAAAAGTAAAAGAAAACATTTTCACTTCTACATGTATTATAATCAGTGCACCTTTACCCCAACCCTACCCCAACATCCCAAGATTACAACCTATCTAGTGTAATGGTATAGAATACATGAATTTAGTAGGGGGAACTCAAAGAGAATTTACATATTATTCCCCAAGCTAGACACAATCTGCATCCCAAGATTACAATCAGCTGAGTAAAACTTGGACCAAACCACAAAAGGAGGGGGAGTATCAATATTCGTCAAAGATACCCACACCTCCAGGTGGGTAAAACTGCCTTCCAGTTTATAGCCTGCTACAGACCACCCTCCCAAACTCAGGAACCCCACTTGGCCTTCCTGAGAACACTGGAAAATATGAAGGTCTCTCCAAACACCATTATATTGGGCGACTTCAACTACCCAAACATAGACTGGGAGCATTACTCTAGCTCCATCACCCTAGCCCAAAGGTTCCTAGAATTTATAAACTCAAATGCTATGGAACAACTTGTTACCACTCCCACAAGAGGGGAAAACATACTGGACCTGATCATCACCAACATGGGGACTCTATGCTCCAGACCAGAAGTGTATCCCTCACTGGTAAGATCAGACCATAAACTAATCTCACTGGATATTCACATCCTGACCCCACCCCCTGCCCAGAAAACCACAGAGAAAAACTTCTCTAAAGCAAATTTCACACTCCTCAAAACCAAGGAGGAATCCTTCAAAGCCCCCAGGCCTGTGGAAAATACGGCCCAGACCGCAGAATCCTTTATAAACGCATTCTATGAACACCTTCAGGAATGCATGGATCATGCAATCCCAAATAAAACCAAGACCCAGTCCTCCAAAGGCAGACGTCCTGTCTGGTGGACCCCAGCCATAAACAAACTATACAATAAGAGGAGGAAGCTACTACATGATAGAGCAAAATCTCAAAAAGGGAAGGCATCTCTGATCAGTACTAGCAAAAAACTATGGGCACTCATAAAATCGTCTAAGGCCAGCTTTGAGAGAAAAATTGCACAGGACACTAAGGATAATCACAAGGCTTTCTTTAGTTATGTTAGGAACCTGGATGGGAATTCCCAGATATGCTCAGAATTAGTCCAAAATGACAAAAAATACACCGAACCCACAGACATTTGCCAACATCCTAGCTGACAGGTTCAGCACAGACTTCCCCCCCTCCCCACCAAAAGGGCAAATATCTATCCCAGCAGAGTGCTGCCCCCCTGACATCTCAGATGCTCAGGTAAGAGCCGCCCTCTCCAAAGCAAAAAACACAGCATCAATGGGACCAGACGGTGTCCCGGGCTGCATCCTACATGAACTCCAAGAAGAGCTAAACCCAAACATAAAACTACTGTTCAATCTCAGCCTTACTACAGGATATGTACCCAAAGAGTGGCGTACAGCAACAGTGGTCCCTCTCCACAAAGGTGGTGCCTCAACGGATCCTGGAAACTATTGCCCCATAAACCTGACTAGCTTGGTCTGCAAAGCTATGGAAAGGATCATCATGGACCTCATAAATAAAGATATTGGGGACCTACAGACACTGGATCCTACCCAGTTCGGCTTTGTTAAGGGCAGATCCTCACCAAGGCCATTGACGAGGGGAAGGTGGTCCACACAGCCTACCTGGACCTCGCAAAAGCCTTCGATACAATACCCCACTCGAGCATTATAGATAAGCTCACCAGCTTAAATATAAACCCCTATGTCACTAGATGGGTTGCAAACTGGCTCAAGGACAGAACCCACATGGTTTGAATTGCTGGAGCCATGTCAGACTCCAAACCAGTTACAAGTGGAGCCCCACAAGGCTCAGTCCTGGGACCTCTCTTGTTCGGTATATATTTCTCGGAGGTACAGACCAACACGGAAGGACTGTGGCTGACCAAGTTCGCAGATGACTGCAAACTGGGCGCCATAATCAACTCTCCAGCCGACACAAGCATCCCCCAAAAGGGCCTCATAGAAACAGACAACTGGTGCCAGAGCCATGGCCTCAAGCTAAACTCCAAAAAGTGTATAGTCATCCCTTTTGGCAAATACAAAGTGCCCACAAATTACCACATAGGTGGTAATCCATTAAGTACAGAAGAAGTAATTAGGGACCTGGGGACCCAAGTTGATAGCAATCTCTCATTTGACAACCACGTGGCCAAAGTGGTTAGAAAAACATTTTATATAGCCCACCTAATCATGAAGGGATTCACATCTAGATCAGGGGAGGTCATCGTGCCTCTTTACTCATCCCTCATCAGGCCCATAATTGAGTACAATGCCCCTTTTGGGATGTACCTTACCAGACACCTGCAACAACTGGAAAGACCCCAAAAGTACCTCACCAAGAGGATCAAAGGGCTCAAAGAGATGCCATATGCTGCCCGGTTAAAGAAACTCCAGCTCTACCCAGTGGCATACCGCCTGCTCAGAAGTGATCTATGCCTGATGTATAAAGCCATGTCCAACCTGGAATTAATGGACATGCTGCACCTCAGAAAATCCAAATCCCATCGAGCTATGTGCTCGAGAGACTTGAACCTCAGCACTGAAATAAATAGGACATGCTGGAGGGACAGATTCATAACCCAGAGGCTCCCTTCGCTCTGGAATAAAATCCCAGTCCAGGTTAGGCAGAGTCCCTCATTGACTCTCTTCAAGAGGAATCTTGATGAATGGATGGGAGATCATAGGTTTACCCCGGGTATCACTTCTGTGTCACTGTTAGACAGAGGCACAGTATACTAACCTCGAAAAAGGGCATAGTAAAATTAATTTAAAATGGGTGGTGAAAGCCAAACACACTCTGGCTAGGCTTATAAATGCCCTAGGGCAGATAGCCTAGTATGAACCTATGAACCTATTGATGTAAATGTGTTTTTGCCTTGCCTTTCTTTTATTTTTTTACATTGTAATGTCCACATTTCTTAAAACTAAAAAAGAAAAAGAGTACCACTTTACTTTAGTATCTTTATCACATACAACCACTGAAAATGCTTTACTATATAAATGCAGTTTATATCAGAAACTGTTTTATACAAATACTGTTAAGAACAAAAACTGTTTTACTTAGAGTTTTCCATTTTTTTCCTTTTAGTGTGCTTCCAAACATTAGTGACATGAAGTGGGACATATGCCTGTCAGTCTCTCAACAAGTTTGACAAAGTCAAAAAAAATCCAGTCTTTCTCAGACACATTTTTCTTGGAAATTCATATTTCACAAATGTGACTGATGCTTTGTAGCATCATATTTATTCACTAATTTCAGTGTTGCTGGTTTTCTTCCTATTCATCTCCGTCTCCCAACCCCAGACTCCAGTTCAAGTCCAATGTACTCCCAATTCTTCTAGCCAATTCCTGTGTTTTTTCTGTCTCTTGTTTTCTTTTGGAACATTGGAAAATGTTTCACTGGTAATGTCTCTCCATGTGCTTTGTTATCAGAAGAATGAGAGGCAGAGATCCATTCTGCTTGATGGCTCACTTAAATGTTTGTATTTCCATCTTACCCTGTTCAGCATCAAAATGACTTTGATCCTCCAGGAAAAAATATTCTGATGACAGCTGGATACAGCAGCTTGAATGTTACACCTACCTCTCATCATCCCCTGATTGCTGGGATAAATTTGCTTCTCTTCTGCCTGGTGTACAATGAATAATCATTTTCCACAAATACTCTACTGACTCAAATTTTTTGTATTTTGCCCTTCTGCCACAGGTTTGCCAGAATCAATTTTTTTTCTGCTGGTATGATTGCGTTTTTACTAATACTCATCTTGGCTGCTTTCTCATGGCCAGATTTGGAACATATAGACAATGTGCCCTTTCAATTAACAAGTCCAGCTACTTATCTGAGCTTTCATAAAATTAATACAGTCTGTTCCTTCAAATTTCTCTGGTACAGCAGAAAATCTTGGGTTTTCTCTGCCCTCTAAGTCATTCCTTTTTTGAAACAGCTCTTCTTGAGCAGCCTCATATTCAGCTAGCTTTTTCTTCATTTCAGCTTCTGCTTTTTTGCAGTTTTATCAGTTCTTCTGAGTAGCTCTTTAAAGCTTCTTCCATTTTTTCAGCCTTTTGTTATTTGAATTGATATAGTCCTTCAGGGTTTTATTTATTTTAATCACCTCTGAACACATATGACTTATACTTCCTGTAAATAGTAGGAAGCCATCCCATCTCTTGTACCAAAGCTGGAGTTTGAACTGTTTTTTTGCTGAACAGCTGCAAGAATCTTCCCAGTCAGTGTTTTCTCATCTTTTCTAGTTGATTTTTTTCAGACTCTCAAAGTTTCTTCTTTGCTGGTATCCATGCAATATACTTACTATCTAGTAACTGAATTTTAGGCAGAATTACTAGCTCTTACCTATTAATTTATTTTCTCACACTCGGGCAGCTAAAAGTAAGCTGTTGATCAGTGTACAGCCATCCTGGAAAGCCCTGCCCCCCCCCCATTATTTTTGGTTTTATCCAGAATTCTTGCACAAAGAAGTTGAGGTGTATAGGAGAAGTAGAATCTTTTGAGAGTTTTGCTTCAATCATTTTTGTTTTGGAAAGAAAATAGTCCTGCAGCTTGTCTTATTAGTATTGGCATACTCATAACAAGTTTGAGAATAAATCTATTTTTAGCTGTTTAGAAAGTGTCATACTTCTGTCTCCTAGGGAGTCTTCCATTCACGGAGCATGTGATGACACAGGTTTCATAAATGAGTACACTGAGGCTGTAGCTGGCTACAAGTCATGCTTTTTTATCTAGTAAATTAGTGAGACTTTCTGACACTAATAGTGTACATGCTTTTGAGTTACAGACTTCATATTCTTTAGAAAAATAGATGTTAATGAAAAACGTGTTATTCTATCTTATTTCTAAGTACAAAGAGAGAATATTATTTCAAATTTATCAGTGATTATGACTTTTATCCTCCCCCTTAACTTTTGGTTTTGTTCATGGTCATTGTGCTAAGAGGTTGAGAGCTATGACTAAGGTTTTTTTATTTCACTAGGTGTGTATTAAGGGCAATGCAAAGTGTTTAATCCTGCAACATCAACCTGCTCTACATTGGTGTGGCTACGTTTTGCTGTTTTTGTTAATTATAAGTAATTGTCAGACATGGTTATCTGTTAGGGGACCAGTTGCTGCATGAAAGCAAATGGCATTTAAATGATCATGATCAACTCATAATTGCTGTAGTTTGGTTGGGGGTTGGGGGAATCAAAGAATAATGCCTGAAAACTCCAAGCTGAAATGCATTTGTGGTGATTCTTTTTAGTTTCCACTGAGTCTGGCAAGACTCCAAATAGATATGTGGGCATTGGTAACAGAACACAATGCCTACAGCATCATACACTTGAATCACTTTTTTGTTCACTTTTTATGGAATTTGACTTGGGGGAGTGCATAGTTGAAGTGAGGTAGATTACTATGGCTATTTTGTTCCAATACTTGCATGTAAAGTAGATTATTATGGCTCTTATTTCACTACGTTTGGCAATCACACACAGAAGACGATTGCCGTGTGTGTGTGTGTGTGTGTGTGTGTGTGTGTGTGTGTGTGTGTGTGTGTGTGTGTGTGTGTGTGTGTGTGTGGAGAGGCAGGTTGTGTGTGAAAGCAAAGGGCAGTTACACGAGTTTTTGAAAAACAGTCCTTGACATGCTAGTTTGATGGAGAGGGAGTGTGGGTAATGGTTACTTGTAGCAAGTAGAGGGACAATGTGTGTACTCACCTAACTTGGTTCAGCTTTCCTACAAATGGCTAGACCCTAGCGAATAGTTATTTTAGTTAAGAGGGTACAGTCCCTCACAACACCCCAGATAGAATCCAATGAGAGATGAGGTAGTCAGAAAGGCCAAGTATACACTGGAGTTATGCTGAATAACTACAAGTAACCAGTGCTGGGAGCATGTATCAATATTCAAGAAGGACAGGTTGAAATGAACTATTGTCTTCATTTTTTTTACTTTCTTCAGACACCAGATTCTACATGAAAAACATACGGTCATTACTTGAAAACTATCAAATAAAAATATGGTTGTTGGGGGTCTGTGTATGTGTCTAATAGCACCAAGTTGAAATAAGATACTGTGGCTATTTTTTGATTGTTTTCTTCTCAGAGAGATATCAGAAGTGCATAGAATGTAGGTGCCATTCTTGGGGGACATGAGATGTACGAAATCAAATGGTAATTATAAGATCACTTCTGACTGACTACTTATATATTTTGGGAGTATTAATGTTAATTAGCAATGTGGTCATTACATTTCAATGATTCTTTTAAAGTCAGAGGTACTATACCTTCTCAGCAGGGATACATTCCACTGGGACAGCATGCTTGTGTTTTGTAGTAAAGTACCTTATTAGAAGACCATGATGTTTTTATTGTGAGTTGCCTTCAAGGAATGGAAATACAACCTCTTAAACACAAGTAAACCCAGCATTTCAGAAGTCTGTTGCTTTCACAGTCTGGTAGTACACTTGGTTTCCACCTTGGTGCTCTTCAAAAAAGGTTGGGGGTGGGCAATTTATGAAAGCAAATGGTAGTTACGAGATCACCTTTGATTACAGTTATGGCTTGTTGGGGGGACAGAATCTGTCAAACTGCCATATGGCCATTGCAGTAATGCCTTTGCAATCAAAGGTAATGTACCCTCTCAAAATCTGAACATTACATTGGGACAATGTGTGTTTCATACCAAATGCCTTCTTAGAAGTCCTCTTTTGCTGTTGTTGTTTTACAGCTGAGAAATCCAGGTTTTCAGGAGGTCTTCATTGTCACATTCTGCTTGGTTCTACCTGCATACTACTTGGCCTCTGCACAAAAGGGCTGGGGATAGCTGATGTATGAAATGAAATGGTTGTTATAGGATCACTTTTTATTGATTACTGATGTAATTTGTTGGGGTGACAGTATCTATCAAAGAGCCAAATGATCATTGTATTTGTGTGATTCCTTCACAGTCAGAGGTAATGTATCATCTCAGAAGGGACACAGTCCTCTGGGACAGTAGGTTTGTATTTTATATCAGTATACTTTATTGCAAGTCCCTGATTTTTTAATGTGAACTGACATATTGTTTCTTATATACAGATGGCAAACCTTTCATTTCAAAGGAAGTGGGATGTCACAGTCCAGCACAATGTTTGGTTTCCACCAGGAAAGTATTTTACTTTTAATTAAAAGGTTGGGGTAGGTGATGTACGAAAGCAAACAAAAGTTTCACAATCGCTTCCAAATAATTATTGATATGGTTTGATGGGAGGTTAGGATCTGTCAAAGAGGTATATGACAATTATATTTATATGATTTCATCATAGTTATTGGTAATATACATTCTCAAAAGTAGAACAGTCCTCTGGGACAGCATGTGTATGTTTTGCACCAAAGTCCCTTATTAGAAGTCCTAATTTTTTTTTAACTATCTTCAGGGATCTGACATATGGCTTCATATATGCAGCTAATAAAGCAAGAATTTTAGATGGCTTTTGTTGTCACAGTCTGGAACTGTCTCATTTCCATCTGAGGGCTAGTTAATTTCTGAAGAAAAGGCGGACTAAAACTAATGCCCAGAATATATGAGTACTAAACTCATGGTATCTCAGAAGTGAAAATATTAAATATTTCCAGAAAAAAAAATGTATGTTTTAATTTTAACATGCTGTGGCTACAATGCAATGATTTCAAGCAGCTAAAGTCAAATTTAGAGGTATGCTGTCCTGGAAGCTCTGTGATTAGAACTGCAGTCCTAAGTGATATCATGCAGCTGAATACTGTATTATTACCTGAATGTTTTATAATAATCTCAAAGATAGGCAGTGATATAACCTTTGGCTTAGTTCATACACCTTTACTGCCCAGTCTGACATTTCATTTTTCATTGTGAGTGCTATAGTGAACTTCTACTCAGTATGCCAACTAAACTAATGTCCTAAGATACTTCTTTATTGAGCTGGCAGTACAGTTGAAGTAAAACTTCTCTATATTTCATCAGACTGACTCTCTCTCTCTCTCTCTCTCTATATATATATATATATATATATATATATATATGTGTATGTGTGTGTGTGTTAGTTATAATAAACTGTGGCTACAGTTCCATGCTTTCAAGTGGCTAAAGCAGAGGGTGAAATATAAAGATGTGCTACACTAAGATGCTCGGAGGTTAGAACTGCATTTTTGGGTCTGTTTCATAATTGAACACTCTGTCGTTGTTACTTGAAAGTCCCATAATTAACTCTCAAAGGAAGACAGATAACCTTTGAAATAGACGTTCCAGTGGCATTTGTTCATTAGACTTTAGTGACACAGTTGGATATTTTATATTATACTCTGTTTTCATTGCCAGTGTTATAGTGAACCTTTTCTCAGTACAATAATGGCCTAAAATACTTCTTTACTGAGGTGCCAATACATTATTTTTTGTCACTGAACTTGTATCCCCCCTCTCTTTAGACTCATTTGCAGTAAGCTGCATTACAAGAAGACAAGAATGTAATGAATATGTCTTTACGGCTGGAATCACTATGTAAGTGTATTGTGTAGCTGGTGGTCATGATATAATAGTGCTCTGAGGAAATTGCTGTAATACTTATGTTTGGTTACGGAGAAAATGTCTTTTACTGCTAGGTGCCTCCAGTAATCTCATATAGTCATTTGGATGCTCTGGTTTTGCTATTTGCTTCACAAAAATATACATTTTATATGTTGTCAACTTGACAATCATTATGTATCTCAATCATATCATTGGTGTGTTCTTAAGAAATAAGAACCAAAAATAATACTTTTTTTCTAAGGGGAAAGTAATATTTTCTGTCCTGTTTATGTTATATCAAAGTACATATATTCTACATGCTTTACATGGTTCAGATTCTGTTGTCTGCTCTGTGTGTGTGTGTGTGTGTGTGTGTGTGTGTGTGTGTGTGTGTGTGTGTGTGTGTGTGTGTGTGTGTGTGTGTAAGCAGAGGTACAGTTTGTGTGGTTTCTCTACAGTAAAACAATTACATGTTGTACAATACAGATGTACAGCTTCCTGCAAACACAACCACACAACATTGCTTCTTGCTCACTTCCTAATTAATGTATTAATTCTCAGTCTGTTGGATAAAATGATTACTTCATGCATTTGTTGAATATACAGTGCAACAAGTTCCAGCAATTCTTATTGTAAAATAAAATTTTAAAATGTTTTACTTCTATAATATTGATTCATATTTTTGCCTGTGTACAACTTTAAAAATGCAGTGTACATATGTTAGCAATGAGAGGAGCTATTCTGCTTATGTCAATGCTATGTATGTATTTGTAACTTACACTACTTGTAAATAGTGTATACTGCATGTGTTAATTCATACTATATGTAATTGTCTTCCCCAGGCTTTAAATGAAATGGGTCCACTTGGTGTCGGTCAACTACCCTGGAAAAAAAAACTTAATAAATAAACAATGAAAAGGTAAATGCACCCAGTGTAAATGCTGGGGAAAAGTAACATATATTTAGTGGAATAAATTTAAACGCAACTGGTTGTGATGAATGGTGTTTTCTTTAAGCACTCACTGGAAAAATGCTTCTGTATCAAGAAGTCTGCGCATACTGTTTACAATATATTGCAGTAATTATCTATTTACATTTCATGTTGGGGTTTACAGTATCTAGGGAAATGTCAATGAAGGTTTTTTTTAATATGTTTAAGGTGACAGCACCACTAATGACAAGCTAGGTGGATAGACTCTTTATTTCTGTAAACTATATATAAATGAACATAAATGTGTAATCTGACTGTGCAAATCTGGTAGCAAATATTAGCGTTGTCATCCAGACGAGAACATTTAATTGGTACACTGGTATCCTGTTTGCTGTGGACTGCTGCTATTATTTTCAGGAAGTATAAAAAGCACTGGTTTGGACACATGCAGCTAAAACTAATGAAGTAGGAACTTACATGCAAGTGGAAGAGGGTTTTAATATGCAGTACCTGATGTTGGGTCATTCAAGAGAAGTTGAATAGAATGTTTTTATACACAGACTCACTGAGCAGGGCTTATTTAATATTATTTACAATTTCTGAAGGATTATAGTGCTTAAATAACCTTATTTACAGCATTCCTTGAGTGGCCTCATTCTTTTTCTGCTTGTGTAATGTAAACAATGTGGCCTCTTGCAGGTATAGTGAAGTTGCTCTACCAAATGGATACACTCTCTTTATCTCCAGTCTTAACAACCTCCTGATATGGCTCATGAGTTCTGCAGTACACTTTTACATATTCTGTAATGCCTGGCCATTAAAACATTTACACAACCCCTTTTTGTATGCTTTATGCGCATATGGCCTGAAAAATATATATCAGGTGCGATGTCTAGAAGTTCCTGATGATTCACCCTTGAGGCTACAAACTGCTGTACTACTTCTCCATATAATCTCACTTCAGTAAATCACTTTCTGTACAATTATTTTTCGTTGGTGTACACCCTCCCTTTGTCTTTGAAATTTTGTAAACTATGGACTTAGAATTGTGCCTGCTTTAACTCTTTGTAATGTTCCTCAATTCTTCTTCTAATGGAAGTTTCATAAGTGTCTCAGATTTAGACTCACTGCTAGCAAGCATTTCTTTCCCTGAGGTAACACCTTCCAGATGAGGTTCCATACTGTCTGACAGTTGTGGCTCCAGTTAAGGCTTTTTGCTGCCATCAGTCTTTTTTTTGTCTGAAGAGGCCACACTACCAGCATCCATTGGAGGAGTGGCAGTTGGCTAGGTGTCACCCTGATACCAATACCATGTGATTTCCTGTGTACTTGGATGTGTGTAACCACACATACATAGGGCATATCTCTCAACCTGGAAACATCAAAAAATATGGATAAAGGCCCAGAAAAAGTAGGTACAACTGGCCAAAAATCTGTATGCTGATTAACATAAAATGTGCATGCATAATTATGTAACCCCGCCCACTCCAATGGAGTTGTGGAATACCAACAGTCACATGCAAACTAAAGAACAGACAAAATATAATCAGAGAACAATAGTGTTTTATTTATATTAGTTTTACTACTGGAAGCTCTATCACAATAAGTTAGATGGGGCTGTACAGAGCATTTTGTGAGGAACTGGTCTTGTAAGTGAACCAGTGTTCAGTAGCCTAAGTGCAGAACACAGGTGAAGGGGACAGAAATAGTATACTCTGCACCAACAGGAATACATAAAGGTTTAAAATGGAAAAGCAGCTTTAAATGCTAAGTAATATAATAGATGAATGTCACTCATAAAAGACAATTTTAAATGTAATTTTAAATATAAGAGAATGGTGTATGCCAATGTAATAAGCAGACAAAACTGAAAGGTTTGTTTACTAAGCTACCTGATATTTTTGTGCTCCCTATATCTCACAATGATCCTAATCTAGACACATCTTAGTCTTACTGCAAACCCCCATGTTTCTACTTGTGCATTTGACTTATCTCAAAGTTCATAACAAGATCTTTTTGAATAGCATTCCCTTACCTAATCTGCCACAGGAAGATCACATAATTTCTCTAACAGTAAGACGTTGTACCGCATATTTACAACATTCCATCCCAGTCTACACCAGCGATGTTAGAGCTGTGGCTGTGAGGCTGGAGATAACCCCCACTTCCCAGAATGTGAGACATCTCTTACCAGTCACACACACCCCCACCCCTACAACATGACTGTGATGCCACTGAGCAACCACATCAGTAATACAGACATCCTGTTCAAACACCAGTAGTTGGCCTGTTATAATAGTAGAGACTTAGTACAATTCTAGACTGTTTTATCTGTTAATTATATCAGTTTGCCTGACTGCTCTCAATGAATAGGGCTTACCCCAACTACTGTACAAATCTGCCCTTACCAATGTATCCAAGCTACTTATAAAAACAGTTTTCTGCCCAATGCACTACCTACCAAATGCAGACTTTAATGTTATAATCTGCTACCCTGAAAAGGATTAAATTATTTCAACCATAACAGAAAATTATAAGAGAAAAAAAAACTCAAAATCCATCACATGATAGTGCACACAGATTTACATAATAAAATATTTACTTACATAACAGCTTGATATGAAAATGATCAGTTACAATTTGCTATCATATTTGGAGCTGGAAAATAAAAAAAAAAAAAAAAAAAACTTTCAAAACAATTAATCCCCAAACATGGTGTGAGGAAATGCACAAGGAAGCAGTACAGTTTTCTTATTAGTGGCACTTTAACAACACTCTAGTCTAGTCTTCATTGAAAATAAATTAAAACTTGAAGTTTACAGATGTATAGTGCTCTTTGGCAATCATGCTAGGGGAGCAAGTTCAGAATGACCACCATAATCAAATGGCAAATGTTTATTTTGAAATTGCACACCATAAAGTCAAGACACTACTACTACTACTACTACTACAACTACTATTACTACTACAACTATTACTACTACTACTACTACTACAACTACTATTACTACTACAACTACAACTACTATTACTACTACAACTACAACTACTATTACTACTACAACTATTACTACTACTACTACTACTACTACAACTACTATTACTACTACAACTACTACTACAACTACAACTACTATTACTACTACAACTATTACTACTACTACTACTACTACTACAACTACTATTACTACTACAACTATTACTACTACAACTACTACAACTACTACAACTATTACTACTACAACTACTACTACTACTACTACAACTACTATTACTACTACAACTATTACTACTACTACTACTCGTGTGTTTCTGAAACACAAATAAGGCTCACTAGCACTAAATAAAAAGTACTAAAAGTGCACTAATAATATGCATTTCTGCATGATCTTTTTGTCACTAAATATTGCTTAGATTTAATTAACTATACACATAAAACTTAAGAATCTGCAATAAATTCTTGCAGTTAGGATAGTGTGGTGTCAGAAGAAGTGCATTGTACTTTACCATGCCTACAAGGATCCATCCTCTATTTTGTACAAAGACTGTCCCTTAATTTTGCACCTTTTTTTTCCTGCTGTGAATGATGTATACAAATAAATAAAATACAGCTGTAAGCAGTATGGCTTGCTGTGACTTACATACTTCCGAATTAACACAGAATAACTGGGTGTTGTCTGCCAGACTGCCGCGATGTATGCATCAAACATGTATGACAGACTCACAGACTACCATCTGTTCTGCTAAGCAGATAAATCAATTTTACAAGGTTGTGGCACTGGTGATTCATTTTTAAATATTGTTTTGATTTATTAAAAGCCAAAGAACTAACCATAGGGTTTGCACAGTCGGTAGCTGCTCCCATAATAACCATATGTGGATCATGCTTTTTTTTTTTTAGTTTTTACTTACCTTGAGGAAGTTGAGGTCAAGCTGCCAGAGAAAGTAAATTTCTTCATCCTCAAGTCTGGTGTGTGCTGGGTGGGTGTGGTAGTGTGTGTTGTTGTCTGTCTGTCTGTGCCCTGTCCGGGCTGTCCCTCAACCTCTACTGCACTACACTACTCTGCAGAAGACTTCAAAGCTCAAACTGAAGTTCAAAACTGAAATTGTGCAATGTGCACAGCTCTGCACAGTACTTGCTGCTACTGCTGCTCTGTCTCCAGTACACTCTCCAATCCAATCCCTTCAAATTTCAAACCAGTCAGAGTAGTCTCCCAGTGACTCCAACAGGCAGTCACAAATCTGATGTCATCACGCCTGCCCCTAATAGGCTGGTGATGCATGATGATGTCAGCCATACCTTAAAATTATAAATAATAATTAAAAAAAAAAAAAATTGGGATTTGAAGGGGCCACTCGGAAATGTGTGGCACCCCATTATTTTGGCCTGAAAACCATTAAACACTAAGGAATTCAGTACAGTTGAGAGGTATGACATAGTTATCAAAGTCATTACATGTTAAAACATCTGCTGGAATGTCATCAGCTCTGCCACATGCTTATCTCTCTGACACCTTCCCAGTCTAAATTAACTTTGCAGATGACGTGTGAAAAGATTTCTCTCCCGTGGCCTTAGTAGGAGTGGACTGCCCAAGAAGTAACTGTTTCTCTCCAACCACTGCAGACTTGACTATAATTATATCTGACAAGGTATCCCTCTTTTAACATCAGATTCTCTAATCTCTACCAGGGTAGGATACAGGCCTTTGTGATAATCTGGAGCACCTACATTTTTAAGGCAGCTTGTCACTATTGTTTATCACTTTTATTAGTTCCCTCGTATGGACTTGTCACTGTGGGACAGTTATACTACCCATGTCCCATCTAGTTACACCGGAAGCATTTTACTCCAAGATCTTGTTGTGTATTTGAGACAGTATTTTACCCTTTTGCTTGTGCAACCTGCTGTGCAGGTTCAGACTGACCCATGGGGTTCTCTTTTATATCTATGTGTAGTGCACGCTACACACTTATTTTGCAGTTGTGCTGTGCTGTGCTAGCTAAACAGATGTCACCCATTTCTCCATTTCCTTAACAATGTTATACTCCCAATCTGCTAAACCAGATTTTCCTCAGGAAATGTACTGAGTTCTTGTTCTCTTATTAAAAAGACTCTTGCATTTTAAATATAGTGACTTGACAACCACTCACCCACATATGAAAGTAAATACTTATTTCTGTAGTATAATCACTCAGTCTGTCAGCTGCCTTTCTCCTATGGTCTTTCTTTCCTATGTATTTAGGAGTCAGCTAAAAATAAGCAATGTTTAACTTCATCATAATTCAAACAATTCACATATGATGTTTTGGACACAGCATTGAATGACTTACCCATGAGCAGATGAGTTAAAACCTCATCCATTGTTCCTATTGCCCTTGCTGAATTGGTGTTGATTACACATCACATCATTTGCATGCCTGCATAAAACTAAAGTAATCCCTTCTCTATACTTGAGAAAACAGTTTGATACTGACCTTATCATCTAAGATTCAGCTCTTCACAGTACTCACATACCACTGATGAAAGGCCAGCATCTCCTTCACATTCACCTATTTTTTCTCACTCCTCTCTTTTAGCATATTCAGCCTCTCTATACTCTTGCTTTCTTTACACCTAAAGCTTATTTGTCTCAGCTGCCTCATCCTTCCAGCATTTCATCTCCAGTTCCAGACTATTTCATTCTAACTTGGTTCTGAGATAATCTGGGAATGGAATGAGCTACTTTGTTGCATGTTCTGCAACAGCATCTACTATCTGGTTGCCTCCACTGTCAGTGAATTGCACTGCAGCTGCACGCAAGATTCCTATCATATTATCCTTGGAGCATATGCAATTTCCTTGGTTTTGAACTCCTTAGTCAGCTGTGAAAATGTAAGTGTCCATGTACCACAGATCTTTTCTTGCCTGTTTCCTAAGTAGTCTGATTATAAGGTAAAATTAATTGTTATGCAAGATACACTGCTGTACAGTTAACTTGTGACTGCAAGAGGATAAACACGTTTTAGTGATATAAACTGTTTTATAAGCCATACAAGATGTCCTTGCATATTATTGTTGTAATATTCTTCACCTAAGGGATTTCCTGCCAAGGACAGTCCAACATCTACCCAGTATACCAAAGCCTTCAGTTCTTGTTGGTGCCATATCTCACACATATGCTACCCTACACAAAATGTAGGGCATAAAAGTGATGTGATTTATTTGCTACCAGTCTGAATGCCACTATCAACCAATGACCTGAACACCTTTCTGCTGTGCTGGTTACCAAGCCCTGTTGGGTTTTTTATCTTCCTTTTTATTCTTGTTTGGTATTGTGTTCATGTCATATAGAAGGGAAAAATGTCAGTGTACAAGGCTGATTCCCAATAAAAATTGACATGACCAGTGTCTCTTTTGCTTGGGTGCTTCCCACGATCATACACAGTGTTCTATCCACCAGGCATATATGCAAGACTCTGTGTAGTCACAAGTCCTCTTTATCCATTTATCTTGAGAACCAGTGACTTAAGCTGTTGGCTCAGGGTGCAATGGCAGAATTTTCTCATCCCAAGGGCCAACCACCTACCAAGAAAAAGGCCAAAAAAAGTCAGGCCTGATCTGGCTGCTATCCAGCCTCCCCTGGATGTCTCTGTAGAGGCTAGTGAAAGTCCTGAAGACCATCTAGTGCTTGATTTGGATTCCTCTGCTGCTACCCAATTGAAGGCCAGCAGGGATCTGAATTCTCATACATCCTTGGAGGCTTTTCAAATGTCTGTACCTGACATTAAGGGGGAGCCTTGGCTGATAATATCCAAGGGACTGAGTTGAATTCCTCAGATCTTAATGAAGAAGGAAATTCCTACCACCATTATAGAGCAACCTTAGGATTCTGACCCTCCAAGGGTTTTTTGAACAGACATCTCTTAGAAAAAGAAACAAAAGACAAAGCATATTTCCCTTGTTGTTAAGGAACCCCAGCATGAATGGTAGGATTTCACGCGGGGTTTATTTAGTGCTTTGATAGACTTAAAGCCTCCTCAGTGGGTCTCTGTTCCTGCTGCCCCCAGGTCTGCCACTCCTGTTAAGAGGCCTAGGGAGCTGGATTCCTCAGATGAGTATTTAAACTCTAGGGAAGAACCATTGGCCTATTCTTTCCAAATTCCTTCCCCCTTGGACTATGGTTCAGAGGAAGTGGATTCCTTAAGTCCATACTTCCCTTTGGAAGAGTTGTCCTTTGGGGATACTATTGCCCACATGATGGACTATTTAAAGTGGAGATTGTTTACAGCTCTCTAATATTCAGAAAATAAACTATGATCTCCTGCAGATGGACTCTCCCAAGCCATCTGCTATTCCTCCTGTCTTGGCTGCCCTTTTGGATACCTTTTCTGCAGCTTCTGTAGCCCCTGACTCTCAGCCTCCTGCACCTAAGAAACCTCATTGGTTCTACATTGTGCCTTAGGATTGCAAATCCCTTTATAAATGCCCTTCTGCTGACTCTTCAGTGGTGTCAGTTTCTTCTAACAAACCCTCCAAGTTGTTGCCCTCTACCAGTATGCTTCCATCTGTTAAGGATAGTAGAGCCAAGGAAAGGTCAGGCCAGAAGATTTACACAGCTGCCACCTTTTCCTTTAGGGCCATTAACTACCAGACCCATATGACTAGGTATGTTTTGGCCCTCCACTCCCATGTTTCTAAGGTGGTTTCTGAACTCCCTGATTCTGAGGGGGAGGCTTCTGCCCTTTCTCTATCAGGCTGTACAACTCATGTTGACTGCTAGTCAATTAAATGCAGCTATGAAGCAGATGATGTCTCTTCCAGGGCTGCTGCCTTAACTTCAGTCATGAAGCATTATTCTTGGCTATGTCTTTAGGCTTTACCTGATGACATCAAGGCCAAGCGTTTGGATGCTACTCCAGATAAAAAAAAGACTTTTTGGAACTGCTGCTGCTGACTTGAATTCGGGTCCCTTCAGGATAAGGGTAAGGCTTTACAGGAGATGAAACATATCTTTGTTTCTCCTATTCCCAAGTTTAAGAGGAATTATACTTCCAAGTCTGCCTTTGTTCCTAGGCAAACTTGCCCCCCCCCCCTCCTAAGGGTAAGAAAAGTTATATCCATGTTCCTCCTGCTAAGTCTACCCAGACTCCTTCTTTTCAGGACAAGCTTGGATCTATTTGACGTCTGGCCTTCACCTCCCCTTGGCCAGGTCCCCATGTCTCCCTGCCTCTCCCTGTCTCTTCCAAACTGATATTGCATCACCTAAGATTCTTGAGCTCTGTCCATTATCTGTCAGGGATATTTCATGCTTTGGAAGTCCCCTCCTCCATTTTCAGGTATTTCTCAACCTACCTGGGAACAGCTTTCTCATTTCCCAGAAGTTCTTTAATCTCTTTTGGATCAGGTCGCCATTCAGCCCTTCAGCCCATTTCTCCACCCAGGTGGGGAAGGGGTTTACTCCAGAATGTTTTTGGTTCCTGAAAGAAGGGTACATGTAGACCAATTCTGGATCTTTCCCTGCTCAAAACCTTTCTCAAGATCCCTTCTTTTTGGATGTTATCCATTCAGACAGTGTTTCCTCTTCTGCCTCCTCAAGCCTTTTTGGTATCTCTAGCTCGAGCTCTCAAGGATGTATACCTTCATATCCCAATTCATCTTCTCTTCAGGAAATGTTTATGTTTATCTGTCTCTTTTTTGCATTTTCAGTTCTCTGCTTTGCCTTTTGAACTCTGTATTACCCCAAGGGTATTCACCAAAATGCCTCACTCCTGTCATTGGTTTTTGCAAGCTTTGAGGTATACAGATTTTTCCTATCTAGATGATTTGCTTCAAGCTACTTCTCCCAGCAGACTGCTACAGGATCTCCAGTTTGCCACTTATCTTTTACACAGTCTAGGGTTCACCATAAACCTCCAGAAATAAATTATGACACCTTCCCAGGATCATGTTTTCCTCAGATACAGGCTTCAGGTGGGTCTATATTAGATATTCAAATGTTTAAAAGTTTGAATCACTGAAGAACGAACTTTAGTGATTGAACTTTTAAAAGTTTGAATATCTATAAAAAGAAAATTTAAAAAGAAAAAGAAAAAGTAAAGGGTTTAAGCAGGTGGGCAAGCCCCCCTGCACCCCCATCCCCCACTACTTAAATATACCAACTACGAGATCTCACTTCAGTGTGCTACAGTGCAGAAATGGAAGATTTCCCATTTCTTACACTGTAGCGCAATCTTGGAGTTGGTATATTTAAGTAGCAGGGGGTGTGGGAGGTGCAGGGTGACTTTTATTTTGTTTTTTTTTTTTTTTTTTTAATTTTTATGTATATTCAAACTTTTAAAAGTTCGATCACTAAAGTTCGTTCTTTAGTGATTTGAACTTTTAAACATTCGAATATCTAATATAGACCCCTTCAGACAGTTCCCATGCTTGCTTCTCTTCCTGCCCCCAAGGCTCTGTCTCTGATAGCCTTTTTCCAGTCTCTTCTTCCTTTGTCCTCTGTCACAGATTCTCAGGGTGGTGGGATTTATGGCTTCCACCATTCCCATGCTATCCCTTGCCAGGCTCCATATAAGGAAACCTAAATGGTACCTCAAATTGATGTTTGTTTCAACATTGCCACCCCCTGGAGTTCCCTGTTCCTTTTCTTCCTTATCTCAAGCTTGTGCTTCATTGGTTGATTCTTCAACTTTTTCTCAACCCAAGGCTTCCTTTTTAAGCTCCAGTCCCCATTCAGGAGCTTTTCACGGACACCACAGACAGGGGGTGGGATGCTTCTTGTAGTCCCCTAAAGGTCCAGGGTCTCTGGCCTCCTTATCAGAGGTCAGACCATATCAACATAAAAGAGCTGAGGGCTCTGTTCCTACCTCTGCAAGCTTTTCATTCCCTCTTTCATCCTAGGCCCCTCAACATTTTCACAAACAATACCATAGTGACATGTATGTCACCAAGCAAGGAGGCACACGGTCCTATCTTCTTTGCAGACTAGCTCTTCAGGTCAGGGATCTAGCCATCCAGTACCAAGTGACTCTTCAGACAGTTTACTTTGCCTCAGAATACAACCTTGTGGCAGACTCTTTGAACAAGTCCCAGAACACAAGCTCACGAATGGATCCTTCACAGAGATGTGTTCCTGGACATCATCCATTGGTGAGGTATTCCTCAGGTAGATCATTTTGGCTCCCTCCTGAACAAACAGCTTCCTCTATTCTCTTCTAGAGCCCCAAGTCCTCTTACTTGGAAAGTGGAAGCCCTGTCCTTTCCTTGGAAGGGGATATTTCTGCATGCCTCCTCCCTTCCTCTGTTGCCATGTGCTCTGCACAAAATCAGACAGTCCTCTCCCAAAATATTGCTGGTGACTACCTTTTCACTTGGCTAGGGCAATCACCACAAGTTACCTCATTGGGTGGATCTTCTCACCCAGAACAAGGGATTTCTTGCCCATCCTCACATGTACAGTCTTCATCTCACACTGTGGGTTATAGAGTTCTGATCCCTTTTAGACATCTCTTTTCTGAGGATGTGCTCTGGGTTCTGCAGGGGGTCAGGAACCCCACTACCAGAAAATCCTATATGTCCACATGGAAGTGATTTTCTGGTGCCTCACTCACCATCAGGATCCCCTATCTGTGAATGTTCCTCTAGTTCTCTCTTATTTGTGTGATCTGCTCCATGCTGGACTGACATATGCTTCTGTTGAAGCTCACCTGTCAGAAATTTCTGTTTATCTGCCATTGACCTCTCCTCTGACCTTTAGATTTGAGGTCAAGCAATTTCTTAAAAGCATCCTTCATATTAGGCCTCCCAGAAAGTCTATCCTACCTTCCTGGGACATCAGTTTTGTACTTAGAAAAATTGACCTAGGCTCCTTTTGAACTTGCTTCTTCGGTTTCCTTGCAATATTGTGCTTGGAGACTGTTTTTTTTTTTTTTTTGGCTCTTATTATGGCCAAGAGACTCTCTGAACTTCAAGCTCTCATGGCTATTCCTCCTTTTTTAATTTTTCACAGAGACAGGGTGTCTCTACATACTAATCCTTCTTTTATGCCCAAAGTGGTCAATGAGTCCTCCCTTGATTCATCTTCTTTCTTTATTTGCATTTCCACAGTCTGCCAGTGAGAAGGTTCTTAACACCTTGGATTTGCACAGACAGCTTGGATGTTATTTAGATAAAACTAAAGTTATTCAGAAATCTGAGCAGCTTTCTGTTTCCTTTCATCCCAGGACTTTGGGTTTGGCTGTCTCTAAGTAAACCATCTCCTCCTAGATTTCTAATGCCATTTCCTTTTGTTATTCTTTTCATAGCAAATGTCTTTCCTCATCTGTAAAGGTGCATTCTACTAGGGTAGTTGCCTTCTCTGGTACCTTTTTCAAGGTTCTGGATATCAATTCCATCCTTGAGGTTGCTACTTGGTCTTCTGTTCATACTTTCACTAAACATTACACGTTGGATGTTATTTCCAGGGCCAGAGCAGGCTTTGCCAGAGTTATTCTACACAAGCTTGTGGAGGCTTCCTCTGTGCCTTTCTCCTCCCAGCTCTTGTACTCTCCCTTAGGTGAACAATACTGCAACAGCAGTATGGAAGGACATAGCACAATTGTGTAAAATCTTACCATTACAGTAGATGTCCTTCTCTTCACTGTTGTAATATTCACAACCTTCCTCCTTCCCCATCTGTTCTACCTCTAGCCCTGGGTTCTATTTCCCTCCTGCTTGAGGGGGCCCTTCTCCCTTCTTCCATCTTTATTTTTCTTTCAGGATGCACATGCCCGTCCTAGTCCCTGAGGGCATCCTGTTCCTCCTGGGGCTTTTTCAGGTCTGAGTATTTTATTTATTTTATTTGTTAACCAGGAAAGTCTGACTGGATACATATCCATTTTCAGTGGAGGCCCGGGGAGAAAAGCTCCACATTGAAATTAATTTGCACTACAAATTGTGGTTACAGAGAAGTCTATAAACATTTAACAACATCAATGACAGGTTATAGTCAAAATTGTGGTTACAGAAAAGTTTGCAAACATTTAACAACATCAGTGACAGGTAATAGTCAAGGTTACATGTAGTTAGAAATAATCATTTAGACAAAAGCTGTCATTGTTGGTAGATGGATTAGGTATACAGAAATAATTACGTGTCTGAGCAGTGCATAATAAAGATAATGCTTTTTGGATCGAAGGTAAGGATGATAGTTAATCAAATGGTGGTAGGTAAGAAGGAAGTAATTTAGTGAGGGCAGAAAAGTAAGTTCTCTTCCTGATGGTGGGATAAAAGAGATCTAATGGTTGAGGGAATTGTGTGTTGTGAGAGTGGGGAGAGAAGATATAAGGGTATATACCTCTGTGAGCTAAGTTTAGGTTACCTTTGTCCTGGTATTAAATAGATTAGTCAGGGTATAGAACTGGTCATGGCTGAGTTTATTTTGCTTATTCTGATTTGTGATTGGGTTAGTCAGGGTTTAGACATGGGCAGAGCCAGTTCATGTACATTTTTAGGGATGTTTTGAATTGGAGCATGGAGCATGTGGTATTTGCATCTGTATGTCTCCTTTATGCCCCATGTCTTGTTTGGGGAGCATATTTGTGAGATGCAGCACCTATAAGAGCTTAAAGCTTTGATATACTGACCAGACATTGGGCTTTCCTTGGCAGGAGCTCCCTTATCTGAAGAATACTGCAACAGTAAAAAGAAGGATATCTACTGATATGGTAAGATTTTTACACATCTGTACTTTATGTTTTCAAGATCCAGCTGCTGACTGCAATTAATAAGTTACTTCTGATAAGAAATATTATTACTCCAACCCACAGGATAACCAAAAACATGACCCCAAACATTTTGGTCCACTATGAAGAAAATACTACACCCTGGAACTCCTAGTACCCATAACTGTTGTCTAGACATCTCTTCCTTAGAAACTGCTTCTAAATTTAACTCCCACTTTATAGACTCAATAGCCACCCTCACCCAAAACTCCTTACAGAATCCTACCACCCCTGACAAACCTCAAAGCTCTAACAATGCCATTTTCAACTTAAAATCTTTCTCTACTTCCTATATAAAAAATGTATTTCAGTCTTTATCTCTGCTCATCCTCTGTAGACATAAAATCTTTCTCTACTTCCTATATAAAAACTTTGTTACACAATCTTAACCCCTGCTCACCCACTGCAGACAACCCCCCATATGAATACCTAAAGATTGCTGCCCCTTCATCACCTATCCAGTCTCTATCTTGATCAATCAATCCATTTATAAGTCATATGTCCCATCTCTCGGAAAAAAAATTTACATCATTCCTTTTCATAAAGGGGGAAACTCCACTGAAATAACAAACTTCAGACCAATTGCAATCTTGTCTCCTCATTCCAAGATCTTAGGAAAATGTATTCATAAACAACTTTTACAATACTTCAAGAAAGTCTATTAACCTCTACCCAACATGGCTTTTGCCCAGATCACAGCACAGCAGCTGCCCTTGTTGCCTTTTTGGACCATGTCATTAAAGCCAAAAATAACAGAAATTTAGTTTCTTTCCAATTTTTAGATCTCTCTAAAGCTTTCAGTACAGTCTCACATACCAAACTACTCTCAAAAATGTCTGCTTTAGGCTTTTCCAGTACAACAGTCACTTGGTTCTCTAGCTACCAATCTAACTAGCTACAATCAGTTAAATGGTTCTCTACTTACTCATCTTTTCTCTCAGTTAATACAGTTGTCCCACAAGGCACTGTACTTGGTCCTCTCCTTTTTAACATATTTATAAATGATATACATACTCCTCCAAATAAGCTACACTTATACAATATGCAGATGACACCACACCACTATCATTTGTTCATTTACTAGTCCTTCCCAGTTACAATCTATCACTCAGCAGGCTTTCAGCTCTATTGAAAATGGCTCAGTGGCAATCAGCTTTCCCTAAATCAAAATAAAACAAAACTGCTCATTTCTTCCCAAATCCCAAACACACATAAAAGACACCTTCACAATATCCACTCTCAACAATACTGAAACTGAAGTTGTACCTCACACAAAGTTACTTGGTGTCATAATAGGCAATCAATTGAAATTTGATCTTCATATTCAAAAGTACATAAAAACAACACACCAAAAACTGGGCATGTTCTACAGATCAAAAAAGATTCCTTACCAACTCTTCAAGAGTTACTCTAGCTAATACATACCTCCTTCCTTCACTATATGCCTCACTCATTTTAAACACCTTTATTGAATTATCACTTGTGACATAGGCACATTTACAGTTATAAGTAATCAAACTGTATTAACAAGTTAAAATTAACAAACATTATGTTTCACATATATTGCTATATGTCATATAACCTAAGCAACATTACATAAATTATTCAATTCATTTCCCTTTTTTAAACAAGAAACATCTCTATTGAACAATAGGCATAAGCAATCACACATTTATATAAATGAAAACAAACCACACCAAAACAGTCCTAGTTGCAAGCATTTACATCACAAACCATACTGACACACTCCCAGTTGCAAACATTATACCTCACTTATAGTCTACCCAATTATCAGTCAAACATTGCATAGCTCATTTCTAAGTCCTGCCTTCTTTTAACCCTCATCCCTCCCTTGTATGTATTATTCCCACAATTCCCATTTTCCCTATGTAGTTTGCTCCCACCTTTTTCTAAAGATCTCAATTCCAGTTGTTTTATCTCTATTACTATATTCACTACTTCTTGTAAAGTTGGTCTAGACATTGATTTCCATTTTCTAGTAATTGCTTTTTTGGCAGCCACCATAATTAGAGACAGCAAGGTCTTACCATGTTTAGACAATTCTGTTTCTGTATTATAGCTAAAAAAAAAATCATCTCCCTTATCACACCAATCTGCCCACCTAACATCTCCAACAGTGTATCCTGCAGGGAATTCTTAAAGTCTGCCAACTCACTGCACTCCCAGAAAATATGTTCCCACTTACCTCTTTCTTACCCATAACATCTCCAACATTTGCTATCCACCTGAGGAAAAATTCTTTGGAGTGTACCTTGGGTGTAAAAATACCTATGTAAACATTTCCAGGCAAAGATCCTAAATCTTCTAGACTGTGTTGCATATTTGGGATATATATATATATATATATATATATATATATATATATATATATATATATATATATATATATAGATAGATATATAGATATATATATACATTATATATATATATATCCATTGTCTTTTTGTGAATTGCTTATCCAATCTCTCTTCCCAATCCTTTCTAAGCTCCTCTGATGGATTTGTATAATTATCATGCAGTATTTTATATAATTTACTAATTATTCTTTTTTTTAACAGCAGCTTCTGTTCTAGATTCTATTAAAGACAGTGCTGGTCTTTCATTTAGGAGCCCCCTATTTCTTTCCCTTACCTATACTCTGATATCAGTCCTTGATAGGGAAGGCAATCTCTAACCTGCAGTCCAAATACATTTTTGGCCTCTTCCCATTCTATTACCTTTCCCTTTCTAGTTATTTGTTCCCAATACCTTGGCTCCTTTGCCAATTTTCTCCAGTAAATACCAGTCCCCTCTTTCCTATTATTTGTATCCCTGACCACAGTCAACCCTATCTGCAAAATCTCTTTTCCCCATTCTCGTGCTGGTTTGGTTCTTAGAATATTCCCTGCTATTTTATGAATATAATACTCTGTATGATTTTGGTTGTTCTTCTTAAGAGACTGCATCCAAAATCCCAATCTGTCCTTATTTCTTGAGCTTCCTCCCTCTGTCATCATCATCCCTTTCCACCTTGAATTATAGTTCTCTGCTTGTGCTATGTATAAGGGCCTTAACTGTGTTGCTCTAAAATATCCCTTCAAATTAGTTAATCCTAGTTCACCTTGTTCTATTAGTAGAATCAGCTTATCCCACTTGACCCTTGCTGTCTTCCCTTCCCAGATAAAATCCTTCAACTCTTTTCTAATTGCTATCCACAATTTCTCCTCCGGTTAGTAAAAGTATGCCTGACCTGTGTATAAGACTAAAGGGACTAAAAACATTTTAATGGTTTGTATCTTAGTATCCATATCCATATAATAGAACTTCCAGTTTCTCAGTTTTTGTATTATCTTCTGTTTAGTCTCTTCCCACATATCCTTAGCTGCCATCACAGAGTCATTTTTAATCCATACTCCTACGTACTTCATTTTATCATGTCCCATTAAATATGGATATTGCTGGACCAATTCATGTGTAGGTATATAATTTACTACTACTGCCTTTGTTTTAGCTTTATTAATTTTGTATCCTGAGAAGATTTGTAACTGTCTTAAAATGTCCCTTTCTGTTTTTTTCATGTATAAAATAATATCATCTGCAAACAGAGCCAGCTTTTCCTGACTACCATATCAATTATATCCTTGAATTTCTGAGTCCCTTATTTTCTTTGCCAGTGATTCTAAATATAATGCAAACAACAAAGGGGAAACCAGACAACCCTGCCTGGTTCCTCTACTCAAAAGGAAATTATCAAAGAGGACCCAACCCACTTTAATTTGCACCTCCGATCCCTCATATATTCTTCTAATCAACCTTATAATTGTATCAGGGAAAGCAAATGCTTCCATTGCCCTGCTCATGAAGTCCCATCTACTCTGTCAAATGCTTTTTCTGCATGAAGGCCCACCAATAAAAGTGGTACTTTCTTACATTCTGCTTCCCTCTGGATCATAAATGTTCAGTTTATATTGTCAAATGTTTGCCTCCCCTCCACAAAACCACACTGATCCACATCTATCAATTTTGGTATCACTTTTGCCATTCTTTTAGCTATTATAGACATAAACACTTTATAATCATGGTTTAGTAATGAAATGGGCCTGTATGAAGCTGGATCCGATGGATCTTTACCCTATTTAGGTATTACTGTTACCATCGCCTTCTTCCAGGATGCTGGAACTTCTCCTCCTCTTAAAATACTGTTAAATAAAACCTTCCAGATCATTATCAATTTTTTCCATCCTAACTTCCAAACTTCCAAACTTCCACAGGAATACCATCTATTCCGGGGGACTTTCCTATAGATTGGTTATAAATAGCCATTTTTATCTCATCCCTTCCTATCCTAACTGCTAATAATTGAGCCTCATCTACCTCTAACTTTGGCATATTTAATTCTTCCATAAACATTTCCATTTGTGCCTTTTCTTCATTTCCATCTTTCTCTGCTTTATACAAATTTTTGCAAAATTTCTGAAATATTTCTAATACTTCTACAGGGTCTCTTGTTATCTTCCTTGTTATAGGCTCCCTAAGCTTGGTGACTGCCCTTTCCACTTTTTGTTGCCTGAGTTGTTTTGCTAAAAGTTTTTGTGCTCTAGAATTATTATCAAAAAACAGTTGCTTACCAGCAATCTTTCTAAACTCATGCATATTATCGAAATAATCCCTTATTTTCTGTTTAGCATTCTGCAGTTGCTCCTTTTCTTGTTCTGAGAAATTTCCCCTATTTTGCAATACTTTTGTCAGTCCCTCTAAATAATTCTTGCTACTGTTTAGCCATATCTTTTATTTTCAACCTAGTTTTAAACTCCACTTTAATTTTATCCCACTCCTTAGCTGTTTTCAGAAGACAATACTGTCTTCTCTAGTAGCTCCCGAATTAAGTCCACAACCCATTCCTTAAATTCCTCTCTTTTCAACCGGTAGGTGGGGAAGTGCCAGTGTCTCATTTTCTTTTCATTACCTTGTGTTTTTATTTTAGTTATTATTGGTGCATGATCTGAAATAGTTAGCGGGTGCATTTCAAGACCTTCAATTAAATGTACATGTTCCTGTGAGATATAAAATCTATCTAGCCTAGCCCAGTTTTTGTATTTCGTGAGTAATATGTAAATTCACTCCGAACTCCTAGTACTGAATTCACATCTTCCATGCCAAACATTTTCATAAGTTTCTTCAAGAATCTACCCTCCCTTGTTATATTATCCCTTCTAGGCCCCCCAGACACATCTTCACTGTTGCAAACCAAATTCCAGTCTCCACCCATAAGTAATATTCCTTGCTGAAAGCTGATTATTTCTCCCAAAATTTTCTTAAGATCCATTATAGCAGTTTTAGAGGGGATGTAAATGCATGCCAGTGTAATCCTCCTCCCTAGCCAGTAGCCCCTCAGTACTATGTATCTTCCATTATTATCTTTTTTTTCCTCTTCTATCACTATTGGAGCTCCTCTTGCAATTAAAATAAGTACTCTTCTTTTCCTTTGCACCAAATATTCTGCTGAATAACCATGCTGAAAACCTTTCTTTATCAAATTCACATGTTCAGTTCTTTCCAGGTGTGTCTCCTGTAGCATAGATATTTGCAATCTACATTTTTTAATATAGTTCACTCCTCTTTCTTTCTTTTTTTTATCTGTAAGACCATTTAGATTGAAAGACATTACAGAAAGCATCATTTTCTTATTTAGTTATTATTACCACCTTGTATATATAACTGCTGTTTTGCTAAATGTCTAGTTCCAACTTTTTTGTTACATGTATATACTGTCTGGCAATTTGGTCTTTTATACGGCTGTTTCATGTCATATCCATTTGTACCTATGTCACTTCTTACATAACGTTTTGCTTTTTTGAAAGACCTCAAACAGAACAAACAACCTCCCCAAAAAATCCTCCTAAAAACTATGAACTTTACAATAACACACAAAACTATGTAAATCTTCAAATATTGAAGTTTTTGCTTCCTAATAAGAATGTAAGTTATAAGTTGATAGCTACACAGACAGGCTAAAATTAACCAAAAAGAAAGGTTAGTCATGCTAAGATGCATGGTACAGCCTGTGCTATTAGTAAATGCTATTTATTTTTTTATATCTATATAACTCTCCCAGTTGAGAAAACACTTGAATGCTTTCAGTAAACACTTTCTCAAAGCCATTTTTCTTTATCAAATTGTCTTCTAGTGATATGCAAACCAGACACTGAACTGCTAAGGGCACCTTGTTTATCAGAAGGAAAGACTTACAGTATTTAATATTCTTTTTCATTTACATGCTTTGTAATAAACTTGTTAGTGGATAATACCTATGGTTTTTACCCAGTCATTTTCCTATGCAAGCATGGGAAAAAGCACACTGATTTTTATTTTGTCATACTCTGTTAACCAGATCCTTGTGCACCCCCCCATCTCCTCCCCTCCTCATTCTTTTTTCATTGCAGTGTCAGCAACCAGCACCATTCTTAACCGCTACTTCCCTAAATCACCCTTTTTGCTCATCTGAGAAACACCCTCTTGAAATCCATAAACTGAAAAAAGTCTGTCAGTCACTGCCTATATTCCTACTCAGTGTTACTACAGATATTAGAGCAATGCCATGCAGTGACATATTCAGACAATCTCTACAAAGATTTCTTCTTAACTCCTGGCACTGTACATGTCTGACACCAGGGTGACACTACTCATTACTCCTTCCTTTTTTTCCTTTGTCTCCCCTGTCTTCCTTCTTTCTCCCTTTTCTTTCACTTGCTCTTCTTTTTCCCCCTTTCCTTTCTCCCCTTCTCTTTTTAGCCAAAGCACCAGCTACTTCTCCAATATCTCACTATTTTAATTCCATTTCCTAATCTCCCCATAACTACAAAATCTCTTTCCTTTCTCTCAGTCTTTTGCCCATATTTAAAATGCTTAGCATCTTTACCATTGGTTATCAGAACTGATTGTACTTTACTAGGTGTTCAATATCCTATGACTGTTTTTTAAACACCTTTATTGAATTATCACTTGTGACGTAGGCACATTTACATGTATATAAAAGTAATCAAACTGTATTAACAAGGTAAAATTAACAAACATTACACTTCACATATAGTGCTCATATAACCTAAGCAACATTACATAAATTATTGAATTAATGCTCCTTTTTTAAAACAAGAAACATCTTTATTAAACCATCACTTACGACATAAGCAATCATATGTTTATATAAATTAAAACAATCCACACCAATACAATTCTAGTTGCAAGCATTTTACATCACAAATCATATTGACACACTCTCAGTTGCAAACATTATACATCACTTATAATCCACCCAATTATCAGTCAAACATTCCACAGCTCATTTAAGACCTGCCTTCTTTTAAACCCTTTTCTCCCCTGTATGTATTGTTCCCACAATTCCCATTTTTTCCTATGTAGTTTGCTCCTACCTATTTCTAAAGATCTCACTTCCAGTTGTTTTATCTCTGTTACTATATTCACTACTTCTAATACTGTTGGTTTAGATTATGATTTCCATTTTCTAGTAATTGCTTTTTTG